>NW_028156754.1:0-212095 GCF_964263955.1 Coregonus lavaretus
CAGGGCAACTAAGTAGTGGCTCCGTAAGAAGCATCTCAAGGTCCTGGAGTGGCCTAGACAGTCTCCATACCTGAACCCAATAGAAAATCTTTGGAGGGAGCTGAAAGTCCGTATTGCCCAGCGACAGCCCCGAAACCTGAAGGGTCTGGAGAAGGTCTGTATGGAGGAGTGGGCCAAAATCCCTGCTGCAGTGTGTGCAAACCTGGTCAAGACCTACAGGAAACTTATGATCTCTGTAATTGTAAACAAAGGTTTCTGTACCAAATATACAGTTCTGCCTTTCTGATGTATCAAATACTTATGTCATGCAATAAAATGCAAATAATTACTTAAAAATCATACAATGTGATTTCTGGATTTTTGTTTTAGATTCCGTCTCTCACAGTTGAAGTGTACCTATGATAAAAATTACAGACCTCTACATTGCTTTGTAAGTAGGAAAACCTGCAAAATCGGCAGTGGATCAAATACTTGTTCTCCCCACTGTATATGAAGTCCTGATATGAACAAAAATCTCTCTATCTCTGTCTCTGTCTCTCTCTCTCTCTCTCTCTCTCTCTCTCTCTCTCTCTCATTCTCTCTCTCTCTCATTCTCTCTCTCTCTCTCTCTCTCTCTCTCTCCCATTCTCTCTCTCTCTCTCTCTCTCTCTCTCTCTCTCTCTCTCTCTCCCATTCTCTCTCTCTCATCTCTCTCTCTCTCTCATTCTCTCTCTCATTCTCTCTCTCTCTCTCTCTCTCTCTCTCTCTCTCTCTCTCTCTCTCTCTCTCTCTCTCTCTCCTCTCTCTCTCCTCTCTCTCTCTCTCTCTCTCTCTCTCTCCCATTCTCTCTCTCTCTCTCTCTCTCTCTCTCTCTCTCTCTCTCTCTCTCTCTCTCTCTCTCTCTCTCTCTCTCTCCTCTCTCTCTCTCTCTCTCTCTCTCTCTCTCTCTCTCTCTCTCTCTCTCTCTCTCTGTCTCTCTCGCTCAATTCAATTGAAAGGGTTTTATTGGCATGGGAAACATGTTTACATTGCCAAAGCAATGTGAAATAGATAATCAACAAAAGTGAAATAACCAATAAAAAATGTACAGTAAACATTACACTCACAAAAGTTTCAAAGGAAAAGAGCCATTTCAAATGTCATTTTACGGCTATGTACAGTTTTATAAAGATGTCTCTCTCTTTCTCCTTCTCTCCACTCAGTTTTACGTAGTAAAAACACAAACCGCTCCATTGGTTTTGTGCTCTACCAAAATGACCAGTTCTTCAGGTCCAGGACTTTCAGAGCTTCTTCAGGAACCAGCAGAAGGGTCATCTCTGCTAACCTGGGACAAGTGTCTGGACTGCATGTTGAGATGCTCTTCAAGCCAACAGTAAGATTTCTCTTGGAATCAATAAACACATAGTGGTCCAAATTCTCTGGGAAACGTAATGGGAAGTTCACCATTATCTAAGTCAGGGGCAGGCAGCACAGTTTGTGGAATGCCGCAGGTAGTGTAGGATTTTATTCCAACTAGGCACTACACCTGACCAATTGAGCTAATTGATCAGATCAGTGATTGCCTAAAATCAACACACCTTGTCGTCCAGGTCGGTTAAATCAAAAACATGATGTGCCTGCGGCACTCCAGGACCAGGGCTGCCTACCCTTGATCTAAGTTATCCATTGACGCTTTTCCGCCATAAGGAACAAGGAAGCATATTTTGGCCAGTGAACAAGGAAGCATATTTTGTATTGTATATAATATGTTAACTATCATAACTGTAATTTCTTCTGTCTCACATTTACTTATTGACCTGTTATACTTCACAATTTACTTCATGATTTTTTAAAATGAGGAATACTGTGAGAGCATGTCTTTTGCTGAAGGATTTACAGTGAGTTTGTTTCTGTTCTCACTTCTCAGGCTGTCCCCAACGCCTCCCTTTTTTACTTTGCCTGCGTGTCGTGGAACTACACGTTGAAAGACTGGAGCACCTATGGCTGCTCCAAAGTCAACCACTCAGAAGACGGCCTGCGATGTTTCTGTAATCACACCACTAACTTCGCTGTGCTTATGGTGAGTAGCTAGCTGCCTTCATCTCCCTTTAACTGACCACACTCTGACGTAAGGTTTACATCAGCAGGATCTAGACACATAAGGGAGATTACTTTATATTTGACTGTGACAGAAACTTAGTGTTTAAATGTATTTTTTTCTATTTTTTCTACAGTCATTCAGGAGGGATTTTAAATATGCTAAAGCACTAAACTGGATCACCACATTGGGATGCTCCATGTCAATCATAGGGTTGAGTTTAACAATAACATTCCAGATTGCAACCAGGTAAGATCCTACAGGGTTCCAGAACCAATTCAAAATATACAATAACATTCCATATTGTGACCCGGTAAGATCCTACAGGGTTCCAGAACCAATTCAACATATACAATAACATTCCAGATCTTGACCCGGTAAGATCCTACAGGTTTCCAGAACCAATTCAAAATATTGGGTGCATCTCAATAGTGTAAAGAAGCCCTTTGTCTGATCCAACATGACTTGATAGGTAAAACCAATATGCAACCCACTATTAATGACCCAACACATCCATAGCTACGCATCTAACTTCCCTAACATAGTGTTGTCTATCACCTATCCCCAGGAAATCACGCAAAACCAACCCAACTGTCCTCTTAATGAGCGTCTGCGTGTGTCTCCTGATCTTCACCCTCCTCTTCATGTTGGGAGTGGACAACCCTCATAAACAGCTGGAGAAACCTGAAATACAGGAGGACAACATTCTCCCCTCGTCCGACACACACACAGAGCGGGACAGAGGCCCCTGTACTGCAGTCGCAGTCCTGCTGCAGTACTTCCTGTTGGGGACGTTCACCTGGAACACGCTGTACGCCACACATGTCTTCCTGATGATCAGAAACAGCCTGGCCACCAGCCCATCACACTTCACAGCCTGTACCGTGGCCATCGGATGGGGTAGGACAGCTTGGAGAAAAATAAAGTATTTCGTTGTTTCAGAAGCTTTGGCTGGCATTTTCCCTGGGCTCCTTGAACCAAAACGAATGCTAGGTTATATTTTCAGGCTCTAATAAGCCTGAAATAGAACTTCAAAGCGACTTGTATAGTGATGTTTTGCCTTTAGAGGATGTATGTGTAGTATATAATCTGCATATGTCTGCATGCTAATCTACCAGGACATAACAACAATATTCTCTGTCCTTTAGGACTGCCTGCCGTTGTGGTGGCCCTCACCTTAGGAATTAGTTACAGAGTGGATGATCCACTGGGTTACAGGCAGGAGGAATTGTGAGTCAATACTGTACTATACTACTACTGTATTACTTCTCTGTACTGTATTATATTGTACTATACTATACTGTACTTGAGCGACCTGGCTCGACATATTTCCTGGTTTGTGACCCACTGATACCCCCCCGGTGAGAGAGGAGTAAGGCAGTCCAAGAGTTAACACACACAGGAACTTTATTCACACACAGGAGAAGATGCACATAGGGATGATTTTTGTATTCACGCATCTCATGCACATATGTCTACCCACGCTCTGACACTGGAAAAAACACAGTTCAGGCCCGAATAATACTGATGTGCTTGAAAGTGCATGCAGCGGACCCGACTAGCCAGTGCTGGGCTAGCTTGGAGCATCTGACCAATCACAGGATGCATGGTCAGTGCGTGGGCAGAGTGTGGGGTGCATGGGAACAGTCTGATTGGCTGATGCCACGAGCTGAAAGTGATGGATATCGGTCACATGAACTGAATTGTATTGCACTATACTGTACTGTACTACCAATATACATGTGGCCCAATTGCTGTATAAAATGTTATAACTCATACTGTAAAAGGTTTTCCCTGTCAATGTTCGTATTACATCCTTTTAATGATGGCAACGAGCAATTTAAAAAGTTGTAAAAAACTAAAAGAATGATCCATGGTGTTGAAAGGTTTCTTGTTTACTTATGCCACCCACCATGTTTACTTTATACCACGTTATTCAAATCACTGGCGTCCTGTTTTGTCTGTCACAAAGTCCCACTCTCTAACTCGTTCATTTGACCTCTCAGTTGCTGGCTTGCTGCCCTCGATCCAAAGGGGAACTTTGACTTCAAGCTGCCAATGTTTTGGGGGTTCCTGAGCCCTGTGGCGTTCATGCTCATCTTCAACATGGCGGTGTTGGTGTATTTTGTAGTTACCACATCCAAGACCAACCCACATATAGCCAGGTAACATTAATGGGGATATTTTGGGGGCACAAAGTAGAACGTTGTAGTCATAAAGATCAGTCTTGATTTAAATGCCTACTAATGAGCTTGTTCATTTCGTATTGTCTTTCAATAAAAAGCTTGTTATGAATAAAATGTATTATTATTTTATTATTATTATTATTATTATTAATTCAGTCATTAGTAACTTATTCATACTATTTAATGAGCACCATGCTCTAACCCACTCAGTGATTGGAAGCATACTGTTATTTTACCACAGCATTACAGCAATCTATGACCGCAATCAAAGTATGCTGGTTATATTTCCCAGTACAAGACACACATCGATGAAGAAGAAATTCCTCAGTAGCTTTTCTCTGGCTGTGGTGCTCGGTCTCTCCTGGATCCTGGGCTATCTGTTGCTCATTACACAGAACCAGACCATGTACACCATACTCAACATCTCCTTCTGTGTACTCACCACCACTCAGGTAGTAAATGTATGCACTCACTACTGTAAGTCGCTCTGGATAAGAGAGTCTGCTAAATGACTCAAATGTTAAATTATAGAGACTAGTGTACTATTGTACCACAGAATCCAGACATGATTGAAAACTAGTCAGCTACTAAACATTAATAAATTCTGCTGCTCTTTATAGAATCGCTACCTTTTGTTTGTACTTGTGTGTTCCTGAAAATACTTGATAAAGTCTTTGTGTTTTTGTTTTCGCTCCACAGGGCTTGCAGATTTTCATTCTGTTCACAGCAAGAACAGCAATTGTCAAGAAAAATATGTCAAGTGCTTTGAAATCTGTCTCTAGCGCTGGGATCCCTCTTCACACCAAGAAGTACAGTCTATGGCGAGGCGAGCAAAGTGAAAAAGTAGAATCATACACACAGCTGGACACTGATCTGTCATTTCCACCTTGTTCCTCACAGACATCTAACTGATGGGCTGCAACTTCAACCTCTGTTGGAAAATATCTCATAATATTCTACTGTAATATACAATATAATACACACACAATTTAGTATCAACATACAGTATATTTACCGTGAATTCCCTCAGAAGTTGTTGTCCAATGATTTTTTGAATAAATGTTGTGAATAATCTGTGATTATTGTCTTTTAAGCTAATGTTTGTTTTAGTATTCTTAGTGAGAAAAAACACTATTTTACACAATATCTCAGAATATAGCTTTAGACAGTGTAGCTCAGCGTTGTCAAACTAATTCTCCCTGCAGGCCACATTTGGTCATTACCGAGGTCCGGAGGGACGCATTTAAAATAGATTAAGAAGCTTCTGCTCCATCTGCCTGTACAGCACAGGCAGCAAGCTGCAGGTCCCCAACCCTATACCCTAGACACCCACCTGAGCGTCCCATACAGTAAGGAGAAGTCCTTATCTGTTTTATAGGTCTACTGTCAGTAGCCTATACGCAGCCAAGACAGAAAGATGGATGCGGTCAGAGACCTACTAAAGCAGCACCGCCCCCTCAAGATTCTGAGCCTGCCTGGCAGCGTTGGTCCTACAAAGCCAGAGCCCCCTGATGGGAGAGCATAATTCTCAAAGCTGCTAATGAGAACCTTGACGACCTTGTACCTGGCCGGTGGGGTGTTCCCACCCAGGTAGTGACGACCTTGTACCTAGCCGGTGGGGATTCCAGTGGGGTGCCCCCACCCAGGTAGTGGCAGTGCTGGCAACACTAGCTGCAGTAACCCATGGGGAGGGGGTCACACTCAGACATTCAGAGAGGGGGCATATAATTGTGGCCCTGGTGGCACAAAATAATCAAAGGTCTGACTGCAGGGAGATGCTTGGGAAAAGGGTCGCAACGGGGGACCAGCTTGGGTGTGTTTCAGGGGAAGGGGGTGTATCTGATCTCTATCACCTAGAACTTGACAATGGTTAATCAAATCTCCCCATTTGTGCACGTTTTTCCTCAATTGTACATGCCTTCTCATACACCTGCAACTGTATTTGCATTTGTAAGTCAAGTCCTTTCTTGAGTTGGGCTCTGGGATGGAACAACTGTTGAACATCTGAGTTCATGGTTGTTTGTGGGGGAAAGGAGTTGAGTGTGTATGAGTGTTTGTGTGTGTGTGTATCCCACAACTGTTGCTAGGTTGTGTCACGCTCGTTGAGAGACGGGTCAGACCAAGGTGCAGCGTGAAAAGCGTACATGTTTATTAACTCAATAAACAAAACGTCCTCAGGCTATACACATACAAGCCTTAATGGAACAAGATCCCACAACTAAGGTAGGCAACCAGGCTACCTAAGTATGATCCCCAATCAGAGACAACGAGCGACAGCTGTCTCTGATTGGGAATCACACCCGGCCAAACATAGAAACACAACCTAGATCTACCAGCTAGAAATACACCAACATAGATCTCAACAGAAAACTCACACCCTGACCCAACCAACGAGAGTTCTCTCAATCAGGGCGTGACAGTACTCCCCCCCAAAGGTGCGTACTCCGGCCGCACCAACCTGACTCATTCCGGATCCGGCTCCGGGCGTGACGACCTCTCCCTCTCTGCCTCCCCGCTGCGCCCCTGGTCTGGTCTGGACCTCGGCGCGATGCTTCCCCTCTCCTTCCTCCCACAATGCACCAAGCCCTGTCTGGACCCTGGTGTGGGAGACCCCGAACCTGGAGAGGGGCTGACGTCTGGGCCTGGATTAGAGCCGCTGACCGGAGCTGAACTGGACCCCGGTGGAGCGGACTGCTCTGGCTCCGGAGTGGAGCCGCTGACCGGAGCTGGACTTTGCACCGGTGGAGCGGACTGCTCTGGCTCCGGAGTGGTGCCGCTGACCGGAGCGGGACTAGGCACCGGTGGAGCGGACTACTCTGGCTCCGGATGGAGCCGCTGACCGGAGCTTATTTTTCCCCATTAAAATAACATAAAATTAGCAGAAATACAGTGTAGACATTGTTAATGTTATAAATGGCTATTGTAGCTGGAAACGGCAGATTTTGAATGGAATATCTACAGAGGCCCATTATCAGCAACCATCAGTCCTGTGTTCCAAAGGCACGTTGTGTTTGCTAATCCAGGTTTATGATTTTAAAAGGCTAATTGATCATTAGAAAACTCTTTGCAATTATGTTAGCACAGCTGATTACTGTTGTGCTGATTAAAGAAGAAATAAAACTGGCCTTCTTGACATTAGTTGAGTATCTGGAGCATCAGCAATTGTGGGTTCGATTACAGGCTCAAAATGGCCAGAAACAAAGAACTTTCTTCTGAAACTCGTCAGTCTATTCATATTCGGATTCCATGCGAGAAATTGCCAAGAAACTGACGATCAGTACTTACCTGCTAAAAGAGAAGGAATACAATATCTATTGTTTACAGGACACTCATTCAACAATCTTAGATGAAGTTGTGTGGAAAAAGGACTGGGGGGGCGAAATATATTTCTCCCATGGGAAAAGAAATTCAAAAGGGGTGGTGAATTTTATTAACAGTAATTTTGATCGGAATGTGCAAATTGTCCAAACAGATCCTCAAGGTAGATGGATGATTTTAAATATGTTATTGGACCATAAACAGATATGGCTCATTAACCTATACGGTCCAACTAATTATGATCCACGCTTCTTTGAAAATATATCTAATAATTTATTAACCCTACAAGCAATACAAGACTCTATTATTATGGTGGGAGATTATAGTACGGTTTTAAATACCTCTATGGACCGTAAAGGAAGTCACACCACAAACTATTACCCTCACGCACTTATTGGAAATCCTGAATGTCATGGATATATTAGAACTAGTGGATATATGGAGGCTTAAATATCCTGACCTAGTGAGATATACATGGCGGAGGCTCAATCAAGCAAGTCGTCTTGATTACTTTCTTATTTCATTCTCTCTGGCACCAAAAGCTTAAAAAGTGTTCAAAGGGGACAGAATGCGGTCAGACCATCACATAATTGGCATATATTTTGCTCTTACAGAATTGTATTCAAAGCCTATTGAATGATACGAATTTATAACTGACTTTTTCCGACATAACATACACTACCAGTCAAAAGTTTGTACACACCTACTCATTCAAGGGTTTTTCTTTATTTTTACAATTTGTTATATTGTAGAATAATAGTGAAGACATCAAAACTATGAAATAACACACATGGAATCATGTAGTAACCAAAAAAGTGTTGAAATATATTTTATATTTGAGATTCTTCAAATAGCCACCCTTTGCCTTGATGACAGCTTTGCACACTCTTGGCATTGTCTCAACCAGCTTCATGAGGTAGTCACCTGGAATGCATTTCAATTTACAGGTGTGCCTTCTTAAAAGTTAATTTGTGGAATTGATTTCCTTCTTAATGCGTTTGAGCCAATCAGTTGTGTTGTGACAAGGTAGGTACAGAAGCCCTATTTGGTAAAAGACCAAGTCCATATTATGGCAAGAACAGCTCAAATAAGCAAAGAGAAACGAAAGTCCATCATTACTTTAAGACATGAAGGTCAGTCAATACGGAACATTTCAAGAACTTTGAAAGTTTCTTCAAGAGCAGTCGCAAAAACCATCAAGCGCTATGATGAAACTGGCTCTCATTAAACCGCCACAGGAAAGGAAGACCCAGAGTTACCTCTGCTGCAGAGGATAAGTTCATTAGAGTTACCAGCCTCAGAAATTGCAGCCCAAATAAATGCTTCACAGAGTTCAAGTAACAGACACAGAAGTTCCTCCTCTGTAATTTGGCCTTCACATGAGTCTTTCTGTACAGTATTATATTATTAATAGAAGAAAAAAGATCCATACAATTATCTTCGGTTAGGGGACATGGAAGAGACTGAAACAAAAACATATGCTTAAAGTACTTCACTTCCGCTTTCAAAATATAGTTTGGTGAATCATGGGTGACTCCGTCATTTGTAACAAGTTTCAGTCAATTATTTTTGGTAGCATTTCTATGTTGAATATTAAAAAAGAATTTGGTGCATTTTTCCCAATATTTTGTTTCAATGACTTTTAGCAAGCTGGACAAACTGAGGAGACTATACATGTTGGTCCATTATCATTTCAACACAGTTTCGATTTGGTTTTAGTCATTTCAATGTTGTTTGAGATAGTTTTTTTTTCTTCAGAAGATACAAATAAATACATCAGGGCAGGAGACGAATGGGCTCGGTAATGTAGTTGTGACCTAAAGGGGTGATGTTGATGTCACCAGGAATTATGATGTTCACACTGTACTGTATATCTGCATTGTGCTCCTCAAACAAAGTCTGATTTAGAGTTTATACTAATTCTTATTTACATAAGATTAGGTTTTTCTCTACCTCAACAGGCAAGGATATTGTCATTATATATGGCAGTTAGGATATCTCCTTGGTAGGGTTGCAATATTCCATGAATTTACAATAAATTACATGGTTTTCCAAAAATCCTGGTTGGAGGTTTCCCTGTGTCAGGAAGGAATAAGCAGGAAATCCTGAATCCTCAAACCAGGATTTTTGGAAAACCAGGGAATTTATTGAAAGTTACTGGAATTTTGCAACACTACTCATTAGGTACCCAGCGGTGTATCACATTCCCACCATTAGTAAGTCATTTACATTTACATTTTAGTCATTTAGCAGACGCTCTTATCCAGAGCGACTTACAGTTAGTGATTCCATTATTATTTTTTTTATACTGGCCCCCCGTGGGAATCGAACCCACAACCCTGGCGTTGCAAACGCCATGCTCTATCAACTGAGCTACATCCCTGCCGGCCATTCCCTCCCCTACCCTGGACGACGCTGGGCCAATTGTACGCCGCCCATGAGTCTCCCGGTCGCGGCCGGCTGCGACAGAGCCTGGATACGAACCAGGATCTCTAGTGGCACAGTTAGCACTGCGATGCAGTGCCTTAGACCACTGCGCCACTCAGGAGCCTAATCTCATCTTGACATATAAATGGCTGTCTGATCATGTGCAAAATGTGAATAAACTTGGTTTAAGCTTTTTCTAGTCGACGTTTGAGTTTTTACACTGTTTGTTCAGAACCTAACAATACATTTAATAACAGTAAATGTCTTTACAAACCCCCCCCCCCCCCCCCCTTCTTAAAACTCACCTAACATGTTGTGCACAGCTCTCCAACTCCTACACACACACACACACACACACACCTCTCCAACTCCTACCCCTGCACACACACACCTCTCCAACTCCTACACACACACACCTCTCCAACTCCTACACACACCTCTCCAACTCCTACACACACACACACACCTCTCCAACACACACACACACACCTCTCCAAATCCTACCCCTGCACACACCTCCCCCTCACTGTATACACTCAGTGTAGACTATTCCCGTAAGATCAAAAATGATCTTTCATAAATTAAACATCAAATACAAAATTAAAAGTCATCTATATATATAGTTGTGTTGGTAATGATGGGTTTTCTACTCAGCTGACTTGCTAGTGAAATGAACACAATGAACAGGAGGTTAGGTAGACAACATGTCAACACATCTCTGAGGAGTGTATATGGGACAATGTCAAAGTTGTTTCAAACAGAAATGTCAGTGCGGTAACTATAGTTATTGGTCATGTTTCTGCACGATGCAGTATCGTCAGTCATACAAACACAACATTTTACATGAATACAACTAAAAATCACATCTATACAACAAAAATATTTTAGCATGATTCAGAAATTCCCCAAAAAGAAAATCACACAAAGTGCGTTTGTCAGCTCTCTGTGGACGTCATCATGTCCTCCGTTCCCTTCAGAATGAGAGGAGCTCCCTTAGACTTCTCCTCCAGCTCCGCATCACGATTCTCAGACGGCTCTTGCTCCAGGGTGTTGCAGCGCATGCCGGACAGCGTGTGGTTGTTGCCGGCGACGTCGCGGCGACACAGGCAGCAGAGGATCCTCTTGAAGGTCTGTAACATGTCTGTGTCTCTGAAGCTGTAGATGATGGGGTTGACCAGGGAGTTGCACTCAGCCAGGACCAGACAGTACTTCTCATAACGCAGCACCTGGCACGAAACACAGCCCAGACCATCCAACATCAACAACACCAGGCCTGGGGTCCAGCAGATCACAAAACAACCCAGTATCATAGACACAGTCTTCATCAGGTTGAACACAGTCTCCTTGTGTCGTATCTGGCTGGTGTGCTGAGACATCCTCTGGCTCTTGTGTCTGACGTACACAAAGATCCTGGTGTAGGCGGCCACCATGAGAGAGAAGGTGAACAGGTTGAGAACAGCCCAGAACACCAGGTAGGAGCGGCTGTACATGGGGGCCATGGTGGAGCAGTTGGCCAGGTTACACAGGCAGTGCCAGCCCATGGTGGGAACCAGGCCCATGAAGATGGCTAGTCCCCAGATAAAGGCGATAAGCAGCACCACGCGGCGGTTGGTCATCTTACTGTGGAGCTGCATGGTGAAGATGGTCTGGTGGCGCTCCAAGGCGATGGCCAGTAGGTTTAATACCGATGCTGTCAGACTGGTGTCGATCAGGGTCTGGCGTACAAACCACTGGTTCAGGGTCAGCTTGATGGTCCAGGGCCCAGTGTGGAACATCAGGTGCAGGTAGGCGATACCTGAGAACAGGTCTGCTGCCGCCAGGTTGCCTAGCAGATAGTAGATGGGGAAGTGGAATCGTCGGTTGATGAAGATGGCCACCATGACCAGGATGTTGGCCAGGATGACGATGACAGACACGGCCATGCCCAGGCTCACCACCAGGTAGTCCCGAGGACGCCAGTGGTCGCTGATGTTCTTGTCGCTTCGGTCGTAGAAGAACTTCACCGAGCGGTTGCTGTAGCACGTGTCCATCTTGACCAATCAGAGGGGGTGGAGCGTAGAGTGGGCGGGAGTTGTGGAGTGAGTGGGACCCAATCAGATTGCCCGGACGGATGAGTGGTGGCGAGGTTTGAGTGGATGGGACTCGCCCTATTGGTGGGTTGGGGGTGGACTCGCCATGAGGGGTGGGGGGGAATGGACGGCGTCCAGTTTGATTGATGTCTCAATGCATTGAAGTATGCATGACATTGTGTATTTATTCATTCTGTCTATTTTTGATCTTTAACTCTGCATTGTTGGAAAATATGTATTTCTTTCGTCTCTGTGTTTCATAATTTTCCTTCAATTCGCAAGAAGCTGAATGTATCTCACAGGAAAAAGCTTCCTAGCGAGAAAAACAGCGCCCTCTGTCTCTCTACGTGTAGGCCATCTATCTGATGCTGTCTGGTCCAAACGAGTTTGACATTGTTTCCGCCCATAACATTGAAGGCAAGGGAAGCCAGCAAGCATCTAGCCTCCCTTGACAATTATTTTTTTTATAAAACAATTAGCCAATCAGTGTTGAGGTAAACTGAGTGAGCTCAACTGTGAATGGTCCTGGCGCACCAAAAAAAAGTGTCAAGGGAAGTCAGCTTGGCTTTTGGCTTCAATTCTATCATTTCCCATTGAGAGCATACTTAATTGACAGAAAAACTTGAATTGTTGGATCTGGTGTTGTTGTCCTCCAGTGGCTAGCTAGCTAAAACTGACCCTTTCCTAAATTAGTCATGGATGGAGATAAAGATTTGGATTTAGTTATTTCTCCTTACTTGCCAATGATTATAATGGCGATTCTGATCCAACCATTAATTCATACATTGTTGTGCCCCCAACCTGAGAGGATGGAAGTTCAATATGTAGCTAGATGTAGAAGGCTAATGTTAACTAGCTAACGTTGCCCATGAATGGAGTTAGGCTAGTGAGCAAGCATTTTAGCCAGGTAGCCTAGGACAACAAAAAATGAAAGCATGTACTGTATGACAGAGTGATAGACCGTTTCCTCAACATGAAAGAGAGGAGGATGGAATTGGCGTTTCTCTACAAGTAGGGTGAGTCAGCATGTCTTTCTACTTGCATGCACACATAAATCAGAACCATTGACAGCCACATTATATTTAGCTTACATTTATTGGACTCAATTGTTTTTGGTATCTTTTAGTTGTCACTGTATTTGACTAAGCAAAGGTGATTTGATGATGTTGAAGTTTCTTTGCGACTTGTGGTAACTCTGTGGTCCGAAAAATGTCGGAAACATTAACTTGCTTGACCATGTTGTAGGCCATGTAACTGTCTGTTACTGTACACGCAATATGCTTTGTGGACTTCACTGGACAGAGCTATCCGGTTTTGTGATAAAACAAAGGTGTGGTTGAATTTATTTTGCCACTGTGTCTTCTTGTTGTCTCGGCCTTTAGGCCTATATATCATGCTCGCAAGGCAAATGAATTAACAGGATATAGAGCAAACAATGCAATTATCACAACACATAGGTTGTAATATGGCTTTTTTTTTGCTTCCCCAGTGATTTTTACCCACGCAGCGCTACTGATAAGTAAGCATTTCACTGTTAGTCTACACCTGTTGTTTACGAAGCATGTGACAAATAAAATGTGATTTGATTTTGACGAAGCCTCCTCTGTCTCTACCTTCAACTGCCATGTGGTGGCGCCAATACTCTTCCTCTAAAGGGGGTTTCTTATGGATAGTGGAACGGTCCATCTAAACTGTTCACCAGTCTTCCTCATTAATGTGCAGATAGGCAGAGATGTTTATGAAAACACTTTTAGCATATTCACTGTCCCTCATGTATGTTTAATTTTAAAAATTCAAGGTTAATTTGTTTCATAAGGTTTATTTAGGGGTAAATTCTTAGAGAAATGCTATACATTTTGCCCGCTATTATAGGGAAAAAAGTGACAGTTCAACAAAAAGTGTTTATTTTTTATCAAAAACAGTGAGTTCAGCATTTGAGCCTTCATTAGGGCCATGCACCTTGGTTGAACTGCAAATAGCGACAGACTGTATACTTCTATGTTGTCCTCTGTAGCTCAGCTGGTAGAGCACGGCGCTTGTAATGCCAAGGTAGTGGGTTCGATCCCCGGGACCACCCATACACAAAAATGTATGCACGCAAGACTGTAAGTCGCTTTGGATAAAAGCGTCTGCTAAATGGCATATTATTATTATTTCTATTTTGCTTGTCGGTTAGAGTCAGAGTAAGTCATCACATCTCAGTGAGCTGTTGTGTGCGAACCATCCCTCATGTTTGGCATTAGCAGAGGGTTCTCAGGATGTACACTGACTGGTAACAGTGAGCGAAGGGCTGACATGGCTCGTCTGCCCTTTTTTATGTGCACATGATCTGGCTCCTTTTAGCTGCCCAGGTGACGGTGAGCCAGCTGAACCTGGTGTCCCACAGCGTGGTGGCTGCTCCCTACCAGTGGGAGTACCCCTACCTGCTCAGTATCATCCCCTCCCTCTTCAGCTTCATGGCCCTGCCCAAAAACAACATCAGCTACCTGGTGATCTCCATAATCTTCTGCATAGCTCCACTCATCTATGGGGGTATGGAATAATAAATATGGTAGAAACTCCCACTAGACCAGTGATGGACAACTTTGATAGGGGTGGTGACCACAACAAATCTGAACTCATCAGGAGGGCCCAATGGCTCCCACACATGCAGCCAGAGCCGGCCCTTGCTTTTTGGGGGCTTTAAGTGGAATTTTCTACCCACACCCAGTTTGTTTAACTCACTACCTAACCCAGGACCGAGTTTAGGAAACGTTATTCTAGAGAAGTATACCCTCTAGTGCCCTCAAATTCTAATCCAGACATCCAAGGCAGTTTCATTGATTTAAAAATTTTTTTATTACACATGCTCTAGTGCAAAAAAGTTGGTCTGTTTACCAAAATATGTACTGTACCTTCCCAGCTGAAACTAAGAATGTTTTGCATAGAGAAGGGCAGTGCTATTGGTTGGCTGGTCCTCACAGTATCCATCCATGTGCATCCATTTTATTCATCCTGTCATACCTGATCTATTTTCAAAGAATTTGTGTCATTGTCTTTACTGATCCTGTTGACAACGTGGGTTGTGTTGGAGCCAATGTACAGTACTTTCCCCTTAATTTCAATAGTAAATCATTAACTGGTACCTGCATGTCACTGCAGTCTCTGTAACAGGTGAAGAGCAGCGCAGCATAAGACCAACAGACGTCCTAATAATGTGCAGTCTGCTTACACTGCATGCTAGGAAACAGCAGAGATGAAGGAGCTATGGATTATGGCTGTCTTTGCTACAGGTAAGACTTGCTCTATATTTGATTTATTCAGGGTGATTTAAGATGTTCAGATGTATGATTCTGTTAAGTTTATTTTATTGAGAATTGTGTAGGAAAATTGCTGTCACTCTCCAGATGTTCAAAAATGTATGATGCTTTTAACTTATCAATTGATTATTACCTATATATAACCTTACTGTTTTTACAGTGTGGTTTGTGAATTTTTAAGTTTGGTTTAGAGTCAATGATTGATTGATGATTGATTGTCTGTTTGCTGTGAGGGATACAATAGCATCAATGAAGACATTGTTTCAGACTTTTATTTTTTATCCAAACACTATTTAGATTTATTGTTAAGCCGTTTTTTACAGACTGTGAATAAGACTACTGTCAGGTCTCAGATACAGTTGATAACAGAGTAGCCTTTGCTATCAATTGTCAACCAATTATTGGCAGTGATAATGCCTTCTTTCTCTCATAAAGTACAGTAGAAAACATGTCTACACTGGTGAAGACCCGATGAAACTGGAAAAAACATGGATCATCTCCTATGCGTATAGCAAAAGACACTATGTACCATTGATTGTGGTTTACTGAGTTTTTTTCCTTTTTTTAAAAGTCTCTTTGCAACAGGGGAATCTCACCACATCCTCTGTCATTCCAACCACCATTGACATAACTACCCCAACTACTGATGACACTATAACCCTTGACCCTCCAACTACCGACACTCCAGCTACCGGTACTCCAGCAACCAACACTCCAACTACCGACACGCCAACTACCGGCACTCCTACTCAAATTATTATATGTTTTTATCCTACAACAGTGGGTGGACCCAGTACCACTCTCCCCACCATCCCCACCATCACCTCTCCCACCACCACCTCTCCCACCACCACCTCTCCCACCACCACCTCTCCCACCATCACCTCTCCCACCATCACCTCTCCCACCACCACCTCTACCACCACCCCCACCACCACCTCTCCCACCACCCCCTCTTCCACCACCTCTCCCACCACCACCACCTCTCCCACCACCACCTCTACCACCACCCCCACCACCAACTCTTCCACCACCTCTCCCACCACCATCACCTCTCCCACCACCACCTCTACCACCACCCCCACCACCACCACCCCCACCACCACCTCTCCCACCACCACCCCTCCCACCACCACCTCTCCCACCACCACCACCACCACCTCTACCACCACCACCCCTCTTCTGGTCTGTATCAATGGTGGTGAACTGCAGAGTGGAGTCTGTATCTGTCCTGATGAGTGGACCGGAGAGACCTGTTCAGAGGGTACATCCACACACTTACACTATACCTAACCCTGGATCTCACATTCAGACTCCACTCCACAATACCACACTACTATACCTAACCCTGGATCTCACATTCAGACTCCACTCCACAATACCACACTACTATACCTAACCCTGGATCTCACATTCAGACTCCACTCCACAATACCACACTACTATACCTAACCCTGGATCTCACATTCAGAGTAAACAGCACTAGGCTACTCCTAAACCGGGATCTCACATTCATAGTACACACCACTACACTACTCCTAACCCTGGATCTCACATTCATAGTACACACCACTACACTACTCCTAACCCTGGATCTCACATTCACAGTACACACCACTACACTACTATACCTAACCCTGGATCTCACATGCACAGTCCACAACACCATTCCCTGGATCTCACATTCAGAATATATATTTCATGTTTGCAGTCATACATTTGGTCCATGTTGAAATGCATTTTACTTCGATAGGGAATTTCTGCAATTCACACATAGAGGACGGCTTCTCCTTCCCAAGAACAATTGTTGGCTGGTCTGCTTATTCAACAAAGTTGTGTGGTGAGAATACAACCAGTGGTATGTTACTTTTATTCACCTAAAATGAATGTATTCATCTGTTACAGTTCTAATTAATGTTGTATTAGGTAACACAAAATCTGGAGTATCTTTTTATCTTTGTTCCTCCAGCCGGTTTACCAGAAGCCTCAGCAAGATGTTTGAATGACACTGGCTCTCCGATGTTTGGTCCTCCTCACAAGCTGCGGTGTGAATTAACCCTCAGTGGCATTCAAGGAAATGTATGTCAATAGGGATATTTTTTATGTTCCTGATATATAACCAGTATTGATTTTGTGTTCTTCTTTCTTTGGGTCAATTACCTCTACCAACACAACTACCTCGTATCTCAATACATTGACTCGGTACTCCTTTTATATAGCTTCATTATTGTTATTTAGTGTTACTATTTCCTTGGGTGCAAATGTTCATACTTTTTAACTCTACATTGTTGGGAAAGGGCTTGTCAGTAAGCATTTCACAGTAAAGTCTACACCTGTTGTATTTGGCGCAATGTGACAAATCAAATGTTTTATTTATTGTGTTTTACATTTAGTCATTTAGCAGACACTCTTATCCATACTGGTCCCCCATGGGAATCGAACCCACAACCCCGGTGTTGCAAGCGCCATGCACTACCAAATGAGCCACATAATTAGTATTGGCAATTTTTAAATCCAAATGTACTCACAGTTCAGCATGTTGCTGCCACTTATACAATGTTCTGCTGAAAAACAATAAAACAATAACATTTATAAAAATCATTCTCTCTCTCAATTCAGATCTTCAGCAGTTCAGGTGATTTAGCACAGCTAGCCTTCAGTACTCAGATCCTGACCTCCCAACCAGAGCTGCTATCAGCTGACAACATCACCACAGCAGCTCAGATAGCTAACACTCTGCTTCAGTCTGCAAATATCACAGAGGTATAACATGTTTTGAAATCAAGTCGTGACTATGACAAGTTCTGGAGAGAAACGTGAGGTTGTTACTACAGTGATTTGAACACTTGAGGGTCATCCCCTGGTTTTGATCATGTTGCAGGATATCGCAGTGGCAGCTGTAACTACCATCAGTCAGCTGCTGAATGCCAGGAAGGAGAGTGCAAAGGAGAGAGACGCTGTCCAAAAGTACAGGAGTGTGTGTGTGTGTGTTTCTACATATGTTTGAGTTTATATGTGTGTCTCTGTGCATGTCTGCATGGGTGCATGTAAACTAATGTTTTTCTGTGTTTCTCTCCCAGCCTCACAGAGACCCTGGAGGAGTTTTCCCTGGACCAGCACAGTAACGTGTCCTTGGTGGTTCAGCCCAACCTGGTAGTCCAGTCTGTCCAAGTACCAAGTGACACAGTAGGGATCCAGTTTAGTGCTCTGACTGGTGGGTGGGACTTCTAGTGAACCTACATTCTGGCATTTAAAGTCATAGTTTATATCTGTGTTGACAGTCTAGTTCAACTTCTTCTATCTTATTTTTCATATGTTTCTCCTCTGCTGTTGGTCAATAAGGTTTGGTATGGATTTGATTTGTTGTACTACAGACAAGTACAGAAGTAACACTATATTGTTCTTCTTTAAATTGCTAAATCAAATTAATCTCCTCCAGGAAGAACTGGTAATTTTGTGGCCAACAGAATTCATCTCAACACCAATACCTCTGAACTGATAGCTGACAACGGCGGTTCTACCGATGTCCAGATTGTTATCAAATTCCCACAAGGTGAGCTAATGTTGGTATGCAAACATAGTGTATAAACTCAAGCTTCAATTTCCTTGTACAGCTTACACCGAGAGCGTTTAACTACTCTTTGTGGTCGCCAAAATCAGGTCAGCAATGCCAAATATTTAGATCACCGATCTCTCTCTCTCTCTCTCTCTCTCTCTCTCTCTCTCTCTCTCTCTCTCTCTCTCTCTCTCTCTCTCTCTCTCCCTCCCTTCCTCTCTCTTTTTCTCCCCCCTCTCTTTCTCTTCATCCCCTCTTTCTCTCTCCTCCCCCTCTCTCTCTCTCCCTACCTCCCCCCTGTTTTTCTCCCACCCCTCTCTCTCTACTCCCCCTCTCTTTCTTCCCCCCCTTCTCTTTCTCTTCACCCTCGCTCTCTCTCTCTCTCTCTCTCTCTCTCTCTCTCTCTCTCTCTCTCTCTCTCTCTCTCTCTCTCTCTCTCTCTCTCTCTTTCTCCTTCCGTCCACTCAGTTTTACGTAGTAAAAACACAAACTACTCCATTGGTTTTGTGCTCTACCAAAACGACTGGTTCTTCAGGTCCATGACTTACACAGCTTCTTCAGGGACCAGCAGAAGGGTCATCTCTGCTAACCTGGGACAAGTGTCTGGGTTACATATTGAGATGCTCTTCAAGCCCACAGTAAGATTTCTCTTGGAATCAGTAAACACATAGTAGTCCAAATTCTCTGGGAAACGTAGTGGGAAGTTATCCATTATCCAAGTCAGGGGTAGGCAGCACAGTTCCTGGAGTGCCTCAGGTATTGCAGGATTTTGTTCCAACTAGTCAATACACCTGACCAACTGAGCTAATTGATCAGATCAGTGATTGCCTAAAATCAACACACCTTGTAGTCCAGGTCGGTTAAATCAAAAACATGATGTGCCTGCGGCACTCCAGGACCAGGGCTGCCTACCCTTGATCTAAGTTATCCATTGACACTTTTAGCATACTTTGGCCAGTGAACAAGGAAGCATATTTTTTACAGTCGTGGTCAAAAGTTTTGAGAATGATACAAATATTAATTTTCACAAAGTCTGCTGCCTTAATTTTTATGATGGCATTTTGCTTATACTCCAGAATGTTAGGAAGAATGATCAGATTAATTGCAAAGTCCCTCTTTGTCATGAAAATGAACTTAATCCCCCAAAAATATTTCCATTGCATATCAGCCCTGCCACAAAAGGACCAGCTGACATCACGTCAGTGGTTCTCTCGTTAACACAGGTGAGAGTGTTGACGAGGACAAGGCTGGAGATCACTCTGTCATGATGATTGAGTTAGAATAACAGACTGGAAGCTTTAAAAGGAGGGTGGTGCTTGAAATCATTGTTCTTCCTCTGTTAACCATGGTTACCTGCAAGGAAACACGTGCGGTCATCATTGCTTTGCACAAAAAAAGGCTTCACAGGCAAGGATATTGCTGCTAGTAAGATTGCAGCTAAATCAACCATTTATCGGGTCATCAAGAACTTCAAGGAGAGATGTTCAATTATTGTGAAGAAATTCTTCAGGGCACCCAAGAAAGTCCAGCAAGCGCCAGGACCGTCTCCTTAAGTTGATTCAGCTGCGGGATCGGGGCACCACCAGTGCAGAGCTTGCTCAGGAATGGCAGCAGGCAGGTGTGAGTGCATCTGCACGCACAGTGAGGCAAAGACTTTTGGAGGATGGCCTGGTGTCAAGAAGGGCAGCGAGGAAGCCACTTCTCTCCAGGAAAAACGAAAGGGACAGACTGATATTCTGCAAAAGGTACAGGGATTGGACTGCTGAGGACTGGAGTAAAGTCATTTTCTCTGATGAATCCCCTTTCCGATTGTTTGGGGCATCCGGAAAAAAGCTTGTCCGGAGAAGACAAGGTGAGCGCTACCATCAGTCCTGTGTCATGCCAACAGTAAAGCATCCTGAAACCATTCATGTGTGGGGTTGCTTCTCAGCCAAGGGAGTGGGATAACTCACAATTTTGCCTAAGAACACAGCTATGAATAAAGAATGTTACCAACACGTCCTCCGAGAGCAACTTCTCCCAACCATCCAAGAACAGTTTGGTGACGAACAATGCCTTTTCCAGCATGACGGAGCACCTTGCCATAAGGCAAAAGTGATAACTAAGTGGCTCGGGGAACAAAACATCGACATTTTTGGTCCATGGCCAGGAAACTCCCCAGACCTTAATCCCATTGAGAAATTGTGGTCAATCCTCAAGAGACTGGTGGACAAATAAAAACCCACATATTCTGACAAACTCCAATCATTGATTATACAAGAATGGGCTGCCATCAGGCAGGATGTGGCCCAGAAGTCATTGACAGCATGCCAGGGCGGCTTTGCAGAGGTCTTGAAAAAGAAGGGTCAACACTGCAAATATTGACTCTTTGCATAAACTTAATGTAATTGTCAATAAAAGCCTTTGACACGTATGGAATGCTTGTAATTATACTTCAGTATACCATAGTAACATCTGACAAAAATATCTAACACTGAAGCAGCAAACTTTGTGAAGACCAATACTTGTGTCATTCTCAAAACTTTTGACCACGACTGTTTTGTATATAATATGATCTATCATATTTACTTAATGACGTGTTATACTTCACAATTGACTTCATGATTTTTTTATATGAATAATACTGTGAATGCGTGTCTTTTGCTGAAGGATTTACAATGAGTTTGTTTCTGTTCTCACTTCTCAGGCTGTCCCCAACGCCTCCCTCTATGACTTTGCCTGCGTGTCGTGGAACTACACGTTGAAAGACTGGAGCACCTATGGCTGCTCCAAAGTTAACCACTCAGAAGACGGCCTGCAATGTTTGTGTAATCACACCACTAACTTCGCTGTACTTATAGTGAGTAGCAGGCTGCCTTCATCTCCCTTTAACTGACCACACTCTGACCTATGGTTTACATCAGCAGGATCTAGACACATAAGGGAGATGACTTTATATTTGACTGTGACAGAAACGTAGTGTTTAAATGTATTTTTCTCTTTTTTTTCTACAGTCATTCAGTAGGGATTTTAAATATGCTAAAGCGCTAAACTGGATCACCACATTGGGATGCTCCATGTCAATCATAGGGTTGAGTTTAACAATAACATTCCAGATCGCAACCAGGTAAGATCCTACAGGGTTCCAGAACCAATTCAACATATACAATAACACTCCAGATCGTGACCCGGTAAGATCCTACAGGGTTCCAGAACCAATTCAACATATACAATAACACTCCAGATCGTGACCCAGTAAGATCCTACATGGTTCCAGAACCAGTTCAAAATATTGGGTGCATCTCAATAGTGTAAAGAAGCCATTTTTCTGATCCAACACAACTTGATAGGTGAAACCAATATGAAACCCACTATTAATGAACCAACACATCCATAGCTATGCATCTAACTTCCCTAACATAGTGTTGTCTATCACCTATCCCCAGGAAAAAACGCAAAACCAATCCAACGGTCCTCTTAGTGAGCATCTGCGTGTGTCTCCTGATCTTCACCCTCCTCTTCATGCTGGGAGTGGACAACCCTCATAAACAGCCGGAGAAACCTGAAATACAGGAGGACAACATTCTCCCCCCGTCTGACACACACACAGAGCGGGACAGAGGCCCCTGTACTGCAGTCACAGTCCTGCTGCAGTACTTCCTGTTGGGGACGTTCACCTGGAACACGCTGTACGCCACACATGTCTTCCTGATGATCAGAAACAGCCTGGCCACCAGCCCGTCACACTTAACAGCCTATACCGTGGCCATCGGATGGGGTAGGACAGCTTGGAGAAAAATAAAGTATTTAGTTGTTTCAGAAGCTTTGGCTGGCATTAGCCCTGGGCTCCTTGAACCAAAACGAATGCTAGGTTATATTTTCAGGCTCTAATAAGCCTGAAATAGAACTTCAAAGCAACTTGTATAGTGATGTTCTGTCTTTAGAGGATGTATGTGTAGTATATAATCTGTATATGTCTGCATGCTAATCTACCAGGACATAACAACAACATTCTCTGTCCTTTAGGACTGCCTGCGGTTGTGGTGGCCCTCACCTTAGGAATTAGTTACAGAGTGGATGATCCACTGGGTTACAGGCAGGAGGAATTGTGAGTCAATACTGTACTATACTACTACTGTATTACTTATCTGTACTGTATTGTACTATACTATACTGTACTGTACCTGAGCGACCCGGCTCGACCTATTTACTGGTTTGTGACCCACTGACACCACCCCCGGTGGGAGAGGAGTAAGTCAGTCCAAGAGTTAACACACACAGGAGAAGATGCACATGGGGATGATTTTTGTATTCACACATCCCATGCACATATGTCTACGCTCTGACACTGGAAAAAAACACAGTTCAGGCCCGAACTCTATTGTATTATACTGTACTGTACTACCAATATACATGTGGCCCAATTGCTGTATAAAATGTTAGAACTCATACTGTAAAAGGTTTTCCCTGTCAATGTTCGTATTTCATCCTTTTAACGATGGCAACGAGCAATTTAAAAAGTTGTAAAAAACTAAAAGAATGATCCATGGTGTTGAAAGGTTTCTTGTTTACTTATGCCACCCACCATGTTTACTTTATACCATGTTGTTCAAATCACTGGCTTCCTGTTTTGTCTGTCACAAAGTCCCACTCTAACTCATTCTTATAACCTTTCAGTTGCTGGCTTGCTGCCCTCGATCCAAAGGGGACCTTTGACTTCAAGCTGCCAATGTTTTGGGGGTTCCTGATCCCTGTGGCGTTCATGCTTATCTTCAACATGGTGGTGTTGGTATATTTTGCAGTTACAACATCCAAGACCAACCCACATATAACCAGGTAACATTAATGGGGGCATTTTGGGGGCACAAAGTAGAACGTTGTAGTCATAAAGATCAGTCTTGATTTAAATGCCTACTAATGAGCTTGTTCATTTCAAATTGTCTTTCAATGAAAAGCTTGTTATAAATAAAATGTATTAATATTTTATTAGTATTATTAATTCAGTCATTAGTAACCAATTCATACTATTTAATAAGCACCATGCTCTAACCCACTCAGTCATTGGAAGCATACTGTTATTTTACCACAGCATTACAGCAGTCTATGACCGCAGTCTAAGCATGTTGGTTATATTTCCCAGTACAAGACACACATCGATGAAGAAGAAGTTTCTCAGTAGCTTTTCTCTGGCTGTGGTGCTCGGTCTCTCCTGGATCCTGGGCTATCTGTTGCTCATTACACAGAACCAGACCATGTACACCATACTCAACATCTCCTTCTGTGTACTCACCACCACTCAGGTAGGAAATGTATGCACTCACTACTGTAAGTCGCTCTGGATAAGAGAGTCTGCTAAATTACTAAAATGTTAAATATAAAGACTAGTGTACTATTGTACCACAGAATCCAGACATGATTGAAAACTAGTCAGCTACTAAACATTAATAAATTCTGCTGCTCTTTATAGAAACGCTACCTTTTTGTTTTTACGTCTGTGTTCCTGAAAATACTTGATTATGTCTTTGTATTTTTGTTTTCGCTCCACAGGGCTTGCAGATTTTCATTCTGTTCACAGCAAGAACAGAAATTGTCAAGGAAAAGATGTCAAGTGCTTTGAAATCTGTCTCTAGCGCTGGGATCCCTCTTCACACCAAGAAGTACAGTCTATGGCGAGGCGAGCAAAGTGAAAAAGTAGAATCATACACACAGCAGGTCACTGATCTGTCATTTCCACCTTGTTCCTCACAGACATCTAACTGATGGGCTGCAACTTCAACCTCTGTTGTAAAATATCTCATAATATTGTACTGTAATATACAATATAATACACACACTATTTAGTATCAACGTACAATATATGTACAGTGAATTCCCTCAGAAGTTGTGTTGTCCAATGATTTTTTGAATAAATGTTGGCAATAAATCTGTGATTATTGTCTTTTAAGCTAATGTTTGTTTAGTATACTTAGTGAGAAAAAGCACAATTTTACACAATATCTCAGAATACAGCTTTAGACAGTGTATCCCAGCGGTGTCAAACTAATTCTCCCTGCAGGCCACATTTGGTCATTACCGAGGTCCGGAGGGATGCATTGTGGGGATCTATTCTCTTACAACTAGAAGTGATGCCTAGCTTAAAAAGAATACATGAATGATTAAACCTAATAGGTTTGTGCTGTACTGATATAGATTGTTTCACATAACAAGCTGTGACTAATGTGAGGAACCGGAAGGGCGTAGGCTGAGATAGACTTGTGACACACACACACTGCCTCTTTGTTAAACCGCTCAAGGACAAAGTACTGCAATATGAAGAAGAGGAAACTGTATCAATGGTTGCTTACTCTCGAGACAAGCTGACAACCAACACCCGGTGACAGTGATGCACCAAGAGGCTGGGACCAGCCTGTGCGCCATCGATAGCCTGAGTAAGTTTAAACCACGCTCAGCCTCTACTCTGATAGGCCTGCTTGGAGCAGGAACTATCTCTGTCAGAGTATTAAAAGAAGAACTTTGGGTTGGGACAGTTAGTTCTATGTTAGTCCTGTGAGGTGTTACAGTGAGCCCGTTTATACGAAGATTGCATTTACCATTTGTTTGCTTGACTAATTATATAAATAAAAAACTGAAAATATATTCAGTGACTTAGTGTTGAACTCTGTTCTGATACCAGATTCGAATGACGCAACTTAACAGCATTTAAAATGTATTAAGAAGCTTCTGCTCCATCTGCCTGTACAGCACAGGCAGCAAGCTGCAGGTCCCCAACCCTATACCCTAGACACCCACCTGAGCGTCCCATACAGTAAGGAGAAGTCCTTATCTGTTTTATAGGCCTACTGTAAGTAGCCTATACGCAGCCAAGACAGAAAGATGGATGCGGTCAGAGACCTACTAAAGCAGCACCGCCCCCTCAAGATTCTGAGCCTGCCTGGCAGCGTTGGTCCTACAAAGCCAAAGCCCCCTGATGGGAGAGCATAATATACAAGGAAATTCTCAAAGCTACTAATGAGACCTTGATGACCTTGTACCTAGCCGGTGGGGATTCCGGTTTGGAACCCCCACCCAGGTAGTGGCAGTGCTGGCAACACTAGCTGCAGTAACCCATGGGAAGGGGGTCACACTCTGACATTCAGAGAGGGGGCATATTATTGTGGCCCTGGTGGCACAAAATAATCAAAGGTCTGACTGCACAGAGATGCTTGGTAAAATGATCACAACTGGGGACCAGCTTGTGTGTGTTTCAGGGGAAGGGGGGTGTATCTGATCTCCATCGCCTAGGACTTGACAATGGTTAATCAAATCTCCCCATTTTTAACCGTTGTTGCTCAATTTTGCATGCCTTCTAAAACAGCTGCAACTGTATATGCATTCATAAATCAAGTCCTTTCTTGAGTTGGGCTCTGGGATGGAACAACTGTTGAGCATCTGAGTTTATGGTTGTTTGTGGGGGAAAGGGGTTGAGTTTGTATGAGTGTTTGTATGTGTGTGTGTATCCCACAACTGTTGCTAGGGAGTAAAGATGTTAGGGACAATATAGGATGAATCACAATAATTGTTAGCTAAAATAATAAATACGATCAGTACTTACCTGGCTAAAAGAGAAGGAATATAATATATATTGTTTACAGGACACTCATTCAACAATCTCAGATGAAGTTGTGTGGAAAAAGGACTGGGGAGTGAAATATGTTTCTCCCATGGGCAAAGAAATTAAAAAGGGGTGATGATATTAATTAACAGCAATTTTAATCCGAATGTGCAAATTGTCCAAACAGATCCTCAGGTTAGATGGATGATTTTAAATATGTTATTGGACCATAAACAGATATGGCTCATTAACCTATACGGTCCAAATAATTACGATCCACGCTTCTTTGAAAATATGTATAATAATTTGTCAACTCTACAAGCAATACAAGACTCTATTATTTTGGTGGGAGATTATAGTACGGTTTTAAATACCTCTATGGACCGTAAAGGAAGTCACACTACAAACTATTACCCTCACGAATGTCATGGATATATTGGAACTAGTGGATATATGGATGCTTAAATATCCTGACCTAGTGAAATATACATGGCGGAGGCTCAATCAAGCTAGTCGTCTTGATGACTTTCTTATGTCATTCTCTCTGGCACCAAAAGTTTAAAAAGTGTTCATAGGGGACAGAATGCGGTCAGACCACCACATAATTGGCATATATATTGCTCTTTCAGAATTTCCACATGGGTGCGAAGATATTGGAAATGTAATCAAAGCCTATTGGATGATGACTTGTTTTTAACTAGGACAGAATACATTTTAACTGACTTTTTCCGACGTAACATACAGTACACTACCAGTCAAAGGTTTGGACACACCTACTCATTCAAGGGTTTTTCTTAATTTTTTACAATTTTTTACATTGTAGAATAATAGTGAAGACATCAAAACTATGAAATAGCACACATGGAATCATGTAGTAACCAAAAAAGTGTTAAACAAATCAAAATATATTTTATATTTGAGATTCTTCAAATAGCCACCCTTTGCCTTGACAGCTTTGCACACTCTTGACATTCTCTCAACCAGCGTCATGAGGTAGTCACCTGGAATGCATTTCAATTTACAGGTGTGCCTTCTTAAAAGTTAATTTGTGGAATTTATTTCCTTCTTAATGTGTTTGAGCCAATCAGTTTTGTTGTAACAAGGTAGAGGTGGTATACAGAAGATGGCCCTATTTGGTAAAAGACCAAGTCCATATTATGGCAAGAACAGCTCAAATAAGCAAAGAGAAACGACAGTCCATCATTGCTTTAAGACACGAAGGTCAGTCAATACGGAACATTTCAAGAACTTTGAACGTTTCTTCAAGCGCAGTCGTAAAAAACATCAAGCGCTATGATGAAACTGGCTCTCATGAGGACCACCACAGGAAAGGAAGACCCAGAGTTACCTCTGCTGCAGAGGATAAGTTCATTAGAGTTACCAGCCTCAGAAATTGCAACCCAAATAAATGCTTCACAGAGGTCAAGTAACAGACACATCTCAGAAGTTCCTCCTCTGTAATCTGGCCTTCACATGAGTCTTTCTGTACAGCTGTTAATTTTACATTATTAGTAGAAAAAATATCCATACATTTTTCTTCGGTTAGTGGAGATGGAAGAGACTGAAACAAAAACATATGCTTAAAGTTCTGTCATGAGAATTTCTATCTCTAATACTAAGCTTTGAATAATTCCCAGAGGTTGTAAGACTAGTTAATTAAGAATTAAACAAATTCTCCAGTCTGCAAGAAAACAGCCATTTGTATTCATGAGAGCTCTGGCGCTCAAAACACACACAGCCTTTTTATATGCCTTCATACAAAGGAACTTTGCTCCGCCCACCTTTAGGCGGCCTGTGACTTTCCACAGTATAGCTTTCAGCAGTTTCTAAGTCCCCCCTTACTATGGAATGTTTGCCTTCAACAGTTTCTACCCATATTCCCTGTTAGTGGTTTTAGTTTCTTATAACTCTAACACAGTTTACACATTTATACCGTATTTGGGGTGAAATCCTTTAGTCATTACCATAAAAATACAAATTAATCTATCAATCCACCCTTTGAATACATTTTTCACACTAAGGATAAATGTATTTACAAGCATGATTAACCTCAGAGAATAGAATTAACTACTTCCAATCATAGGTCTTCTTTTTTAGATTTTCCCTATGACCTTCACACGTCAGAACCAATAAAATTGTATCTAATTGCAGGTTATCAGGGTCAAAGTCCTTGTTATCCATCAAGCCTGGAGGATCATTTTTCACATTCCACTGGTCAGAGTCCAGAGTCGGTTCATATCTCATCATCTGTTGAGACGCTGCATTCTCCAACGCCTTACTCACCAACCCTCGGACACAGGGAATAAGACAACAAACACACAATACAAGCATACCCATACAGGCAACAACTGCCCCCCAAATTGTGGCTTCTATGGTTTTCCATTTCCCAAACATTTCATCAAACCACCCTATCAAAGATGTATTAACTCCTGAGTTCTCAGCCCATTCTTCACTTAGAGCAGTCAATCCTGCAAGAGCTCTACACCGCCCTTTTCTGCCAGCAACATATGTAGAGCCAACCTATTTTGCCAAGTCATGAGGTGGCGGATAATTGATCTGAGATTCCCCTCACTGCATCTCTAGTCAGGTTCACAAACCGTTGTTGGCTGTAATATATATAATTAATCCAATCCACATTTTTATTAATTGTTACCCACCAAAAGAACGTTGTAGTAAATCCTTCCCCTACTTGATTCATAGCTTTGTATTAATCCGGTAACCCCCTTGGTATTCCAATTGTATCCATCCAAATAGGGCTATTCTCCTTCTGGTCAAAACTCCTCCTACGTCTGTTTAACCCTTTCCTTGGTTTCTGGTGACTAATTCTAACTGGCTGAACCAGTAGAACCGGGGCGCAGGTACCTACCCACCCCTTTGGCCTTGTCTGCTTTATACGGCCTTTACTGTTACACGCATTGGTTACAGGGGCTGTAAGGTTCCGAATTCTCTCCTGTGCTTCCGAACCTAAGTCAGTCACATTACTACTATTTCCAATTGACAATTCGTGATATATTTGTTTCTCTTTACACCCCATCTGGATGTCCAGTCCCGCCCGGTCTCATATCCCCGTCCCCAAGTGTGTTTAAACACTTGAGTCCAGGAACAATCCGCCGTGGGGCCCAAACACAAATATGATGGGGTATTATTCCATTCCGTTGCTTGTTGACATGTACCCCACCCATTGGCTACGTCCCTAACCCTTATTTTGAATCCTACAGTCTGCCCTTCTCTGACTCCTATTTTGTAGGTCACTCGTCCTTGAAGGTAGGTATGTCGGGTCGTTTCTCTTTTACTTCTTAACAATGGTAAAGGCATAGCGTAATTGGTGTGGGGTGGTGGTGGATCTTGACATATCAGGACCATTGCCGAGACTATGATGCAGCTCAGGGTTACCCATATTCCCAAAAACCGCCAACCCTCTCCTGCCCTTAGTCTTTCTGCTTAGTACCACCCCATACTCACACCCTAAGAACACACTACAGTGATGATAGTTCGGGGTAGGAGATCTTCGTTATCAGAGGTGATCTCCGGACCCTATTGGTCCAGTTCTTCTCTCTAACTCTGCGTGTGTTCAGTGGTGCTTGTATGTGTTCTTACCTTTTTGCAGTGGGTAACATGAACCCAGGTTGCCCTTTCTGCTATTCTAATGGCAAAGGCGGTGACCAATATAACCTGATAGGGCCCTTCCCAACAGGGCTGCTTCCAGTCTTTCTTCTTTAGGGACTGGATCCACACCAGTCACCTGGTTGGATAGAGTGGGTCACCTTCTCCTTTAGTTCACCTGTGGGGCACAAAACCTTTGACATACGGGTGTGGTTAATAAACAACCTTCTCATGTGTTCGGCTAGAGTGCTCTCAGTCTCTATCTCTGCCTGCTCTGGTCCTCCTAACTCGGGCATTCTGTACTTTCTCAAATGGCAACAATCCTTCTTTATCTGGAGTTATCCTGATCGTCATTAATACTATCGGTAGACATTGTACCCAATTTCTTCCTGCGCTCCTGTGTGTTTTCCTTAACCCCTCTCTAATCATACCGTTCACATTAGTATTTTCTTTCTAGACCGTATCCAAATATATTTTTATTTATTTAAGTATTTAGTCCTCTACTCCGTCTAGCTATCTTTAATCCTACCATCTACCATCATCCCCCCTGTTGACACATGGCTTTGCCCTATTTTGTAAAAAACACTCATGTTTAGTTTAAACTCTGTTCAACCCTGGCTCTCCCGGGCTTGACCTGAAGACTGATTGTTGGACATGACAGATCCATACTTAAGTCTTTCAGACAAAGGTTTAACTCTGCTCAACCCAGGCCACTTATTCCACTTAGTTTGAGGAGAGAAGCAAAAGGCCACAGTCTGCTTTCAGTCACTGATAACGTAGGACAGCCATGGATTTAAGCAAGAGCGAGTAATTCGACCCTAGGTCAGATTCCCACTTCACCCAGTTTTATCTCATAGTCCACAAAAAAATCTCCTTCATCACCATGTTTCTGAGTAAAGACTAATGTCATATATCCCTCCCTACAGTCTACCGTTTGGATAAAAGCCCCTTCATATCTAGGAAAAGCTAAGACTATTTGATAACTTTTTTATCTCTATAAATTGTTCCTCCGCTTCAGAGTTCCAAGTAATTTTATCATGGCCTTCAATTGCCTTCCCATAGATACAGTGAGGGAAAAAAGTATTTGATCCCCTGCTGATTTTGTACATTTGCCCACTGACAAAGAAATCAGAGTCTATAATTTTAATGGTAGGTTTATTTGAACAGTGAGAGACATAATAACAACCAAAAAATCCAGAAAAATGCATGTAAAAAATGTTGTAAATTGATTTGCATTTTAATGAGGGAAATAAGTTTTTGACCCCCTCTGCAAAACATTAGTTAGTATTTGGTGGCAAAACCCAAGTTGGCAATCACAGAGGTCAGACGTTCCTTGTAGTTGGCCACCAGGTTTGCACACATCTCAGGAGGGATTTTGTCCCACTCCTCTTTGCAGATCTTCTCCAAGTCATTAAGGTTTCGAGGCTGACGTTTGGCAACTCGAACCTTCAGCTCCCTCCACAGATGTTCTATGGGATTAAGGTCTGGAGACTGGCTAGGCCACTCCAGGACCTTAATGTGCTTCTTCTTGAGCCACTCCTTTGTTGCCTTGGCCGTTTGTTTTGGGTACCCATCCACGACCCATTTTCAATGCCCTGGCTGAGGGAAGGAGGTTCTCACCCAAGATTTGACGGTACATGGCCCCATCCATCGTCCCTTTGATGCGGTGAAGTTGTCCTGTCCCCTTAGCAGAAAAACACCCCCAAAGCATAATGTTTCCACCTCCATGTTTGACGGTGGGGATGGTGTTCTTGGGGTCATAGGCAGCATTCCTCCTCCTCCAAACATGGCGAGTTGAGTTGATGCCAAAGACCTCGATTTTGGTCTCATCTGACCACAACACTTTCACCCAGTTCTCCTCTGAATCATTCAGATGTTCATTGGCAAACTTCAGACGGGCCTGTATATGTGCTTTCTTGAGCAGGGGGACCTTGCGGGCACTGCAGGATTTCAGTTCTTCACAGCGTAGTGTGTTACCAATTGTTTTCTTGGTGACTATGGTCCCAGCTGCCTTGAGATCATTGACAAGATCCTCCCGTGTTATTCTGGGCTGATTCCTCACCGTTCTCATGATCATTGCAACTCCACGAGGTGAGACCTTGCATGGAGCCCCAGGCCGAGGGAGATTGACAGTTATTTTGTGTTTCTTCCATTTGCGAATAATCCCACCAACTGTTGTCACCTTCTCACCAAGCTGCTTGGCGATGGTCTTGTAGCCCATTCCAGCCTTGTGTAGGTCTACAATCTTGTCCCTGACATCCTTGGAGAGCTCTTTTGTCTTGGCCATGGTGGAGATTTTTGAATCTGATTGATTGCTTCTGTGGACAGGTGTTTTTTATACAGTTAAGAAACTGAGATTAGGAGCACTCCCTTTAAGAGTGTGCTCCTAATCTCAGCTCGTTACCTGTATAAAAGACACCTGGGAGCCAGAAATCTTTCTGATTGAGAGGGGTTCAAATACTTATTTCCCTCATTAAAATGCAAATCAATTTATAACATTTTTGACATGCGTTTTTCTGGATTATTTTGTTGTTATTCTGTCTCTCACTGTTCAAATAAACCTACCATTAAAATTATAGACTGATAATTTCTTTGTCAGTGGGCAAACGTACAAAATCAGCAGGGGATCAAATACTTTTTTCCCTCACTGTAAGATCACTTAATTTACCAGTATGCAGTGCATAATGTGGTACCCAAGCTCTACAGTAGTTTATCATTCCCAAAAAGCTCATAATTTGTTTCTTGTTTAACGGTTTTGGCGCTTCAAGTATAGCAGTTTTCCAGGACGAGTTTAACGTTCGCCCCTCCTGAGTTATGGTATGTCCTAAGTAAATTACCTCGTTCTGCCAGAGTTGAAGTTTCTTTTTGCTTACTTTGTGTCCCTGTTCTGCCAGAAAGGTCAACAATTGTATTGTATCCCTCTTACATCCCTCCTGAGTGGGATTAGCCAATAGAATATAATCTACCTAAATTAACATTTTCCTTTCTAAGGTTCAAACTTACCCAAATTCCTGGTTATAGCCTGGGAAAAGATTGTAGGACTTTTCGAGTAGCCTTGTGGCATCTTAGCGTAAGTCCATTTCCTTCCCTGGAATGTAAAGCCAAACCACCTCTGACTATCTGGATGAACTGGGATACTAAAGAAAGCATTAGCTAAATCAATCACCGTGAAATAGGAGTTCTCTGGTGTCAATTGGTTCAGCAAAATATGTGGATCTGGTACACATGGAGCTCTGGGAATTATATTTTTATTAACCCCCTGCAAGTCCATGACTATCCTCCAGTCGGCACTGGGTGCCGCTTTTTTAACAGGAAATACTGGAGAGTTGCATTGTGCCTCATCTCCAGGAATTATCACCCCTCCCTTAAGTAAATGCTCAAACGTAGGTGTTATCCCTTTTATTGCTTCTGGATTCATAGGATATTGCTTTTGGTATGGTCTGTGATCGGATCGAGGAACCACTTGCACTGGAGCTACTCCCTTAATTATCCCCACATCGGCAGGTCCTTGTGACCATAATTTGAACGGGATTGCTGCTAACTCATCTTCCTGTTCCTGAGTTAAGAAAATATCTTCCTGTCATTTGTCAAAACTTGTCTCTAGGTGGACCCCGGGTTGTGTTTTTGCTCTCCAATTCAACTTTCTTCTGTATCTCCCAGTGGGGTGGCTATACTGATCCCCATTTGGTGCACTCTGCCAGTCAGTGATGTTCTTACCCTGCGTTACCCATTTTCCTAGTGATAACCATTCCTCTGAAGGTTCTTTCACTAGGGAAACATGGGGGCTCCACCTTTCTCTGTACAGTCTCTGGCTCTGTGGTCCCAACCCCACCTCTACAGCTGCACGTGTGTTATCATAGTGAACCCATTTTAACCCAATTGTTCTTTCTGTGGTTTTGTACAATTCTTCCTCATAAACTGGGTCAGGGCCTGGGTGCTCATTATACCACAATGTACAGTGTAAGTCATCTACCGTCATCTTGGTTGGTCCAGTCACTAAATCATTCGCGAGGTCTACCAGTGATTTAGGCATGTCAGTAAGTCCCCCTCTCAGCAAATCCTGGCTATACCAATACCATGGCTCTCCCTCCCCGCTCACTACCATGTTATCCCTTACTACATATGCCTTCATACCCCTCTCAGTCTGTGTTACAGCTATGTTCAACTGAGTCATAGCATCTCTTCCTAGTAGATTAACTGGATATAGGCTTGATATCAGTACAGGTATGCATGCTCCTCCTCCTGAATTTTCATGTTTTAAAGTCACAGGAGCTGATAATCACTCTATAAATTGATGGCCTGAGGCAGAGCGTACTAGGAATTTTTCAGGACTCAGGACCTTAATGTGCTTCTTCTTGGGCCACTCCTTTGTTGCCTTGGCCAGTGTGGGTGTGTTTCAGGGGAAGGGGGTGTATCTGATCTCCATCACCTAGGACTTGACAATGGTTAATCAAATCTCCCCATTTTTGCATGTTTTTCCTCAATTGTACATGCCTTCTCAAACACCTGCAACTGTATTTGCATTTGTAAATCAAGTCCTTTCTTGAGTTGGGCTCTGGGATGGAACAACTGTTGAACATCTGAGTTCATGGTTGTTTGTGGGGGAAAGGGGTTGAGTGTGTATGAGTGATTGTGTGTTTGTGTATCCCACGACTGTTGCTAGGGAGTAAAGATGTTAGGGACAATATAGATGAATCACAATAATTGTTTAAAATAATAATTGCTTGCCAAAAATGTAATTTTTGTAATGCCGGCAATCCTGGTTAGAGGTAACAATCATTTGCATGAACTGCCTACATTATTACAAATATTAGTTGTTAATTATGGAAATTAAGATAAGCAGGATTTATATATATATATATATTTTAATAGCTATACATAATGCAAATCGAGGTGAGGGCGAAGGAAATGCTTTTGGCGGTAGATCTGTTTCTGTTCTGTGGGTGGCACTGTGTGCTCTTTTCGAATGATGGGACCCAGTCTCTCGGGGCCCTGGGATCCGGGGGGGCGGGGGTGGTCTGCCGGTCACTGGGATGACAACCCAACTTGGGATGGGGAGTAGTTTTAGCGGGTGGAATAGTGGGGAACAATTGGAGGTTTACTTAGCAGCAATGCAAATATCATGGTACAGCTACAGTGGGGAAAAAAGTATTTAGTCAGCCACCAATTGTGCAAGTTCTCCCACTTAAAAAGATGAGAGAGGCCTGTAATTTTCATCATAGGTACACGTCAACTATGACAGACAAAATAAGAAAAGAAAATCCAGAAAATCACATTGTAGGATTTTTTATGAATTTATTTGCAAATTATGGTGGAAAATAAGTATTTGGTCAATAACAAAAGTTTCTCAATACTTTGTTATATACCCATTGTTGGCAATGACACAGGTCAAACGTTTTCTGTAAGTCTTCACAAGGTTTTCACACACTGTTGCTGGTATTTTGGCCCATTCCTCCATGCAGATCTCCTCTAGAGCAGTGATGTTTTGGGGCTGTCGCTGGGCAACACAGACTTTCAACTCCCTCCAAAGATTTTCTATGGGGTTGAGATCTGGAGACTGGCTAGGCCACTCCAGGACCTTGAAATGCTTCTTACGAAGCCACTCCTTCGTTGCCCGGGCGGTGTGTTTGGGATCATTGTCATGCTGAAAGACCCAGCCACGTTTCATCTTCAATGCCCTTGCTGATGGAAGGAGGTTTTCACTCCAAATCTCACGATACATGGCCCCATTCATTCTTTCCTTTACATGGATCAGTCGTCCTGGTCCCTTTGCAGGAAAACAGCCCCAAAGCATGATGTTTCCACCCTCATGCTTCACAGTAGGTATGGTGTTCTTTGGATGCAACTCAGCATCCTTTGTCCTCCAAACACGACGAGTTGAGTTTTTACCAAAAAGTTCTATTTTGGTTTCATCTGACCATATGACATTCTCCCAATCCTCTTCTGGATCATCCAAATGCACTCTAGCAAACTTCAGACAGGCCTGGACATGTACTGGCTTAAGCAGGGGGATACTTCTGGCACTGCAGGATTTGAGTCCCTGGCGGCGTAGTGTGTTACTGATGGTAGGCTTTGTTACTTTGGTCCCAGCTCTCTGCAGGTCATTCACTAGGTCCCCCCGTGTGGTTCTGGGATTTTTGCTCACCGTTCTTTTGATCATTTTGACCCCACGGGGTGAGATCTTGCGTGGAGCCCCAGATCGAGGGAGATTATCAGTGGTCTTGTATGTCTTCCATTTCCTAATAATTGCTCCCACAGTTGATTTCTTCAAACCAAGCTGCTTACCTATTGCAGATTCAGTCTTCCCAGCCTGGTGCAGGTCTACAATTTAGTTTCTGGTGTCCTTTGACAGCTCTTTGGTCTTGGCCATAGTGGAGTTTGGAGTGTGACTGTTTGAGGTTGTGGACAGGTGTCTTTTATACTGATAACAAGTTCAAACAGGTGCCATTAATACAGGTAACGAGTGGAGGACAGAGGAGCCTCTTAAAGAAGAAGTTACAGGTCTGTGAGAGCCAGAAATCTTGCTTGTTTGTGGGTGACCAAATACTTATTTTCCACCATAATTTGCAAATAAATTCATTAAAAATCCTACAATGTGATTTTCTGGATTTTTTCCCCTCATTTTTTCTGTCATAGTTGACGTGTACCAATGATGAAAATTACAGGCCTCTCTCATCTTTTTAAGTGGGAGAACTTGCACAATTGGTGGCTGACTAAATACTTTTTTTCCCCACTGTATCTGGACACTCAATCACTATGGTACTTTTTAATGGTGAGTACTTACCTGGCTAAAAGAGAAGGAATATAATATCTATTGTTTACAGGACACTTATTCAACAATTTTAGATGAAGTTGTGTGGAAAAAAGACTGGGGGTGTGAAATATATTTCTCCCATGTGAAAATAAATTCAAAAAGGGTGATGATATTAATTAACAGCAATTTTGATCTGAATGAATGCAAATTGTCCAAACAGATCCTCAAGGTAGATGGATGATTTTAAATATGTTATTGGACCATAAACAGATATGGATCATTAACCTATACGGTCCAAATAATTATGATCCACGCTTCTTTGAAAATATATATAATAATTTATCAACTCTACAAGCAATACAAGACTCTATTATTATGGTGGGAGATTATAGTACGGTTTTGAATACCTCTATGGACCGTAAAGGAAGTCACACTACAAACTATTACCTTCACGAATGTCATGGATATATTAGAACTAGTGGATATATGGATCCTTAAATATCCTGACCTAGTGAAATATACATGGCGGAGGCTCAATCAAGCTAGTCGTCTTGATTACTTTCTTATGTCATTCTCTCTGGCACCAAAAGTTTAAAAAGTGTTCATAGGGGACAGAAATGTTTATTTTACCATTATTTAACTAGGCAAGTCAGTTAAGAACAAATTCTCATTTACAATGACCGCCTAAACCAGCCAAACCCGGACGACGCTAGGCCAATTGTGCGCCGTCTTTGGGACTCCCAATCACGGCCAGTTGTGATACAGCTTGGAATCGAACCAGGGGGTCTATAGTGACGCCTCAAGCTTTGAGATGCAGTGTCTTAGACGACTGCACCACTCTGGAGCCCAATGCAGTCAGACCATCACATAATTGGCATATAATTTATATTGCTCTTACAGAATTCCCACGTGGGCGAAGACATTGGATGATCACTTGTTTTTAACTAGGACAGAATCATTTTTAACTGACTTTTTCCAACATAACATACACTACCAGTCAAATGTTTGGACACACCTACTCATTCAAGGGTTTTTCTGTATTTGTAAAAAATGTTGCACTGTAGAATAATAGTGAAGACATCAAAACTATGGACTACATGGAATCATGTAGTAACCAAAAAAGTTTTACACAAATCGAAATATATGCCTTGCACACTCTTGGCATTCTCTCAACCAGCTTCATGAGGTAGTCACCTGGAATGCATTTCAATTTACAGGTGTGCCTTCTTAAAAGTTAATTTGTGGAATATATTTCCTTCTTAATGCATTTGAGCCAATCAGTTGTGCTGTGACAAGGTAGGTACAGAAGATGGCCCTATTTGGAAAAAGACCAAGTCCATATTATGGCATGAACAGCTCAAATAAGCAAAGAGAAACAACAGTCTATCATTACTTTAAGAGATGAAGGTCAGTCAATACGGAACATTTCAAGAACTTTGAAAGTTTCTTCAAGTGCAGTCGCAAAAACTATCAAGCGCTATAATGAAACTGGCTCTCATTAAACCGCCACAGGAAAGGAAGACCCAGAGTTACCTCTGCTACAGAAAATAAGTTCATTAGAGTTACCAGCCTCAGAAATTGCAGCCCAAATAAATGCTTCACAGAGTTCTAGTAACAGACACAGAAGTTCCTCCTCTGTAATTTGGCCTTCACATGAGTCTTTCTGTACAGCTGTTAATTTCATATTATTAATAGAAAGGAAATCCATACAATTAGCTTCGGTTAGGGGAGATGGAAGAGACTGAAACGAAAACATATGCTTAAAGTACTTTACTTCCGCTTTCAAAATATAGTTTGGTGAATCATGTGTGACCCCGTCATTTGTAACAAGTTTTAGTAAATTATTTCTGGTAGCATTTCTATGTTGAATATTAATATTATTTTCCCCATATTTTGTTTAAATTACTTTTAGCAAGCTGGACAAACTGAAGAGACTATAAATGTTGGCCATTATAATTTCAACACAGTTTAGATTTGGTTTTAGTCATTTCAATGTCGTTTGAGATTGTTTATTTTTCTACAGAAGATACAAATAAATACATCCGTGTCGGACTGAATGGGCTCGCGGTCCGGATCCAGCCGTGGTGTATCCAATCGATACTAGCCTAAACTAGACCTAGGAAAAATAAGATTACAGTAGATGTATTTCAATAAATTTTTCCTAAAAGATGACTGTGTATTATATTATGGAGAGTTGATATTGATGGTAATGTAGTTGTGACCTAAAGGGGTGATGTTGATGTCACCAGGAATTATGATGTTCACACTGTACTGTATATCTGCGTTGTGCTCCTCAAACAGTCTGATGTAGAGTATATACTAATTGATATTTAAATATGATTTGTTTTTCCTCTACCTCAACAGGCACTATTATTGTCACTATATATGACAGTTAGGATATCTCCTTAGTAGGGTTGCAATATTATGGAACGTTCAATAAATTACGTGGTTATACTGAAATCCTGGTTGGAGGATCCCCGGAACGGCAAGGAATAAGCAGGAAACCTGGAAACCTCAAACCAGGATTTCTGTGAAAACAGGGAATTTATTGAAAGTTTTGCAACCCTACTCATTAGGTAACCAGCAGTGTAGCACATTCACACCATTAGTAAGTCTCAATGCATTGAAGTATGCATGACACTGTGTATTTATTCCTTCTGTCACTATTTCTATTTTTGATGTTTAACTCTGCATTATTGGAAAAGGACCCATAAGTAAGCATTTCACTGTTAGTCTACACCTGTTGTTCACGAAGCATGTGACAATTACAATGTGATTAGATGTTGACGTAGCCTCCTCTGTCTCTACCTTCAACTGCCATGTGGTGGCGCCAATACTCTTCCTCTAAAGGGGGATTTCTTATGGCAGTGGAACGGTCCATCCAAACTGTTCACCAGTCTTCCTCATCAATGTACAGATAAGTAGAGATGTTTATAAAAACACTTTTAGCATATTCAATTTCGCTTATAGACTGTATGTCTAATTTCAAGAATTCAAGGTTCATTTGTTTCATAAGGTTCATTTAGGGGTACATTCTTAGAGAACTGCTAAACATTTTGCCCACAATTATAGGGAAAAAAGTGACAGTTCAATAAAAAGTGTTTCTTTATTATTAAAAACAATGAGTTTAGCCTTTGAGCCTTCATTAGGGCCATGCACCTTGGTTGGACTGCAAATAGCGACAGACTGTATACTTTTATTTTGCATGTTGGTTAGAGTCAAAGTAAGTGAAAACATCTCAGTGAGCTGTTTAGTGCGAACCATCCCTCATGTTTGGCATCAGCGGAGGGTTCTCAGGATGTACACTGACTGGTCTGACAGCGTGGTGGCTGCTCCCTACCAGTGGGAGTACCCCTACCTGCTCAGTATCATCCCCTCCCTCTTCAGCTTCATGGCCCTGCCCAAAAACAACATCAGCTACCTGGTGATCTCCATGACCAGTGCTGGGTTCTTCTGCATAGCGCCGCTCATCTACGGGGGTGTGGAGATGTTCCCGGTTGTGAATCAAATGTTTTTAGATTTGTGGGTGAAGTAGTGAAGGACTGTACACTTCAGGAGGAAGGAGATATTACTGGGACGTACCCATGACTAGGTCAGGGCATGATGTGGCCTTAATGAGAGGAGCCTTCCAGAACTGTAAAGGAACAGGGAAAGGGTTAAGAGAAGGGAAGAGCAGTGGTCAGATTGAGCCCATATGGTTGTGTGCTGGTGTCAATGCACATGTTCATGTTGACAGTACTTAACATTTCAATTGTTTCTAAATGAGATGTACATTGTTATATAACAAACTGGGTGTGCTGCGGCAGCTTTGCATCTGTTGACTATTATTTCATTAATTACATGAATTAATCACAACAATGTAAAGTTCATCTTTCCTATTACCATGGTTCCTTTAGGACAACTGCCTTTCATTTGAACTGTTTACTCTTAGTATACGATGAGCTTTGTGTTACATGCACCTCAGCATAGCACCCATGCTCTATAACAGGGTTTCCCATTTTGGTTTTTGTTCTAGCACTACATTGCTGATTCAAATAACCAAACCTTGACGATGAGTTGGTTATTTGAATTAACTGTGTAGTGCTAGTGCAAAAACCAAAACATGCACCCAGGGAGGCCCCAGGACCGAGTTTGGGAAACCTTGTTCTAGAGAAGTCTACCCTCTAGTGCCCTCAAATTCTAATCCAGACCTCCAAGCCAGTTCCATTGCTTGAAAAAAAAATTCTTACCCTCTAATCAGGAAATCTAATTACACCTGCTCTAGTGGAAAAAAGTTGTTCTGTTTACCAAAATATGTACTGTACCTTCCCAGCTGCAACCAAGAATGTATTGCATAGAGAAGGGCAGTGCTATTGGTTGACTGGTCCTCACAGTATCCATCCATGTGTATCCAATTTATTCATCCAGTCATACCTGATCTATTTTCAAAGAATATGCGTCATTGTCTTTACTAATCCTGTTGACAACGTCGGTTGTGTTGGAGCCAATGTACAGTACTTTCCCCTTAATTTCAATAGTAAATCATTAACTGGTACCTGTATGTCACTGCAGACTCTGTAACAGGTGAAGAGCAGAGCACCATAAGACCAAAAGACGTCCTAATAATGTGCAGTCTGCTTACACTGCATGCCTGGAAACAGCAGAGATGAAGGAGCTATGGATTATGGCTGTCTTTGCTACAGGTAAGACTTGCTCTATATTTCATTTATTCAAGGTGATTTAAGATGTTCAGATGTACAGTACCGGTCAAAAGATTTAGAACACCTACTCATGCAAGGGTTTGTCTTTATTTTTACTATTTTCTACATTGTAGAAAAACTATGACATAATCCATATGGAAATATGTAGTAACCAAAAAAGTGTTTCTATTTGAGATTCCTCAAATAGCCACCCTTTGCCTTGATGACAGCTTTGCACACTCTTGGCATTCTCTCAACCAGCTTCACCTGGAATGCTTTTCCAACAGTCTTGAAGGAGTTCCCACATAACCTGAGCATTTGTTGGCTGCTTTTCCTTCACTCTGCGGTCCGACTCATCCCAAACCATATCAATTTGGTTGAGGTAGGGGGATTGTGGAGGCCAGGTCATTTGATGCAGCACTCCATCACTCTCCTTCTTGGGAAAATAGCCATTACACAGCCTTGAGGTGTGTTGGGTCATTGTCCTGTTGAAAAGCAAATGATAGTCCCTCTAAGCACAAACCAGATGGGATGGCGTGTCGCTGTAGAATGCTATGGTAACCATGCTGGTTAAGAGTGCCTTGAATTCGAAATAAATCATAGACAGTGTCACCAGCAAAGCACCCCCACACCATAACACCGCCTCTTCCATGCTTTATGGTGGGAAATACACATGCGGAGATCATCCGTTCACCCACACATGCGTCTCACAAAGACACAGTGGTTTGAACCAAAAACTCAAATTTGGACTCCAGACCAAAGGTCAAATTTCCATCGGTCTAATGTCCATTGCTCGTGTTTCTTGGCCCAAGCAAGTCTCTTCTTCTTATTGGTGTCCTTTAGTAGTGGTTTCTTTGCAGCAATTCGACCATGAAGGCCTGACTCACACAGTCTCCTCTGAACAGTTGATGTTGAGATGTGTTTGTTACTTGAACTCTGTATAGCGTTTATTTGGGCTGCAATTTCTGAGGCTAGTAACTCTTATGAACATATCCTCTGCAGCAGAGGTAAATCTGGGTCTTCCATTCCTGTGGTGGTCCTCCTGAGAGCCAGTTTCATCATAGCGCTTGATGGTTTTTGTCACTGCACTTGAAGAAACTTTCAAAGTTCTTGAAATGTTCCGTATTGACTGACCTACATGTCTTAAAGTATGATGGACTGTTGTTTCTCTGCTTATTTCAGCTGTTCTTGCCATAATATGGACTTGGTCTTTTACCAAATAGGGCTATCTTCTGTATACCCCCACTACCTTGTCACAACACAACTGATTGAATCAAACGCATTAAGAAAAGAAGGAATGAAATTTCACAAATTAACTTTTAAGAAGGCACACCTGTTAATTGAAATGCATTCCAGGTAACTACCTCATGAAGCTGGTTGAGAGAATGCCAAGAGTGTGCAAAAGTGTCATCAAGGCAAATGGTGGCAATTTGAAGAATCTCAAATATAAAATATATTTTGACTTGTTTAACACTTTCTTGGTTACTACAAGATTCCATGTGTGTATTTCATAGTTTTGATGTCTTCACTGTTATTCTACAATGTAGAAAATAGTAAAAATAAAGAAAAAACCCTACTGACCCTCCAATTACTGACACTCCAGCTACCGAAACTACAACTACCAACTTTCCAACTACCGACTTTCCAACTACCGGCTTTCCAACAACTGACACTCCAACAACTGACACTCCAACAACTGGCACTCCAGCAGCTGACTCTCCAACTGTAGACACTCCAGCAACCGATACTCCAGCAAACAACTATCCAACTACCAACTTTCCAGCAACTGACTTTCCAACTACCAACTTTTCAACTACAGACTATCCAACTACCGACTTTCCAACCACCGACTTTCCAACTTCCGACTCTCCAACTACCAACTTTCCAACTTCCGACATTCCGACTACCGACTATCCAACTACTGACTTTCCAACTACCGACTTTCCAACTATCGACTTTCCAGCCACCGACTTTTCAACAACTGACACTCCAACAACCGACACTCCAACAACTGACACCCCAACAACTGACACTCCAACTAAAGACACTCCAGCAACCGACATTCCAGCAACCGACACTCCAACAACTAACACTCCAAGAACTAACACTCCAACTATAGACACTCCAACAACCGAATTTCCAACTATCGACTTTCCAAATACCGACTTTCCAACTTCCAACCCTCCAACTACCGACTTTCCAACTACCGACTTTCCAACTACCGACACTCCAACAACTAACACTCCAAGAACTAACACTCCAACTATAGACACTCCAACAACCCGAATTTCCAACTATCGACTTTCTAAATACCGACTTTCCAACTTCCAACCCTCCAACTACCGACTTTCCAACTACCGACTTTCCACCTTCCGACATTCCAACAACTGACTTTCCAACTACCTACTGTCCAACTAAAGACTGTCCAATTACCGAATTTAAAACTACAGACTTTCCAACTCACGACATTCCAACTCACGACATTCCAACGTCCGACTTTCCAACTTCCGACTGTCCATCTGCCGACTGTGCAACTACTGACTTTCCAACTACCGACTTTCCAACTTCCGACATTCCAACTACCGAATTTCCAACAATCGACTGTCCATCTACCGACTGTCCAACTACCGACTTTCCAACTACCGATTTTCCAACTTTCAACTTTCCAACTTCTGACATTACAACTGCCGAATTTCCAACTACCGGCATTCCAACATCCGACATTCCAACTACCGACTTTCCAACTTCCAACTTTCCAACAATCGACTGTCCGTCTACCGACTGTCCAACTACTGACTTTCCAACTACGAAATTCCAACATCTGACATTACAACTGCCGAATTTCCAACTACCAACTTTCCAACTTCAGACTTTCCAACGACCGACTTTCCAACTACCGACTTTCCAACTACCGACACTCCAACTTCCGACTTTCCAACTACCAACATTCCAACTACCAACACTCCAACTACCGGCATTCCAACTACCGATACTCCAACAACCGGCACACCAACAACCGACACGCCAACAACCGACAGTCCAACTACCGACACTCCAACTACTGAACATCCTCCACTTACAAGCACAACCGGTACCACTCTCCCCACAACCTCCACCATCACCTCTACCACCCCCTCTACCATCACCTCTACCACCACAATCACTCCTCTGGTCTGTATCAATGGTGGTGAGCTGCAGAATGGAGTCTGTATCTGTCCTGATGAGTGGACTGGAGAGACCTGTTTAGAGGGTACGTCCACACAATTACAGTATACATAACCCTCGATCTCACATTCAGACACCACTCCACAATTCCACACTACTATACCTAACCCTGGATCTCACATTCAGACTAAACAACTACACTACTATACCTAACCATGGATCTCACATTCACAGCACACACCACTTCACTACTCCTAACCCTGGATCTCACATGCACAGTCCACAACACTATTCCCTGGATCTCACATTCAGAATATATATTTCATGTCTGCAGTCATACATTTGGTCAATGTTGAAATGCATTTTACTTCGATAGGGAATTTCTGCAATTCATCCATCAATTATGAATTCTCCTTCCCAAGAACAACGGTTGGCTGGTCTGCTTATTCAGAACAATTGTGTGGTGAGGAGACAACCAGTGGTATGTTGCTTTTATTCACCTAAAATGACAAAAATGTTACAGTTCTAATTAATGTTGTATAAGGTAACATAACATCTTGAGTATCTATTTGTCTTTGTTCCTCCAGCCGGTTTACCAGAAGCCTCAGCAAGATGTTTGAATGACACTGGCTCTCCGACATTTGGTCGTCCTCACAAGCTGCAGTGTGAATTAACCCTCAGTGGCATTAAAGAAGACGTATGTCAATAGGCATATTTTTTATGAACCTGATTTATGACCAGTCTCGATTTATGACCAGTCTTTGGGTCATTTACCTCAACCAACTCAACTACCTCGTATCAAAATACATTGACTCGGTACCGGTTCTCCTTGTATATAGCTTCATTATTTTAATTTTATTGTTACTATTTCCTTGAGTGCTAATTTTCATAATTTTAACTCTGCATTGTTGGGAAAGGGCTCGTCAGTATGCATTTCACAGTAAAGTCTACACCTGTTGTATTCTGCTTAACAGTTAATGAGGATTTTATTTTTATTGTGTGTAACCTTACATTTAGTCGTTTAGCAGACGCTCTTATCCAGAGCAACTTACAGTATTAAGTGCATACATTTTCCTACTCTTTCTTACTGATCCCCCGTGGGAATCAAACCTACAACCCTGGTGTTGCAAGCGCCTTGCTCTAACAACTGAGCCACAAAATTAGTATTGGCAATTTTAATATCCCAATGTACTCACAGTTCAGCATGTTGCTGCCACTTATACAACGTTCTGTTTAAAAACAATACAATACTAAAATAAATTAAAATAATCATCTCTCCCTATTCAGATCTCCAGCAGTAAAGTTGATTTAGCACAGCTAGCCTTCAGTACTCAGATCCTGACCTCCCAACCAGAGCTGCTATCAGCTGACAGCATCACCACAGCAGCTCAGATAGCTAACAAGCTTCTTCGGTCTGCAAATATCACAGAGGTATAACATGTTTTGGAATCAAGTCGTGACTATGACATGTTCTGGAGAGAAACGTGAGGTTGTTATTACAGTGATTTGAACACTTGAGGGTCATTCCCTGGTTTTGATCATGTTGCAGGACATCGCAGTGGCAGCTGTAACTACCATCAGTCAGCTGCTGAATGCCAGGAATGAGAGTGCAAAGGAGAGAGACGCTGTCCAGAGGTGTGTGTATGTGTTTCTACATATGTTTGAGTTTATGTGTGTCTGTGCGTGTCTGCATGGGTGCATGTAAACTAATGTGTTTCTGTGTTTCTCTCCCAGCCTCACAGAGACCCTGGAGGAGTTTTCCCTGGACCAGCAGAATAATGAGTCCTTCATGGTTAAGCCCAACCTGGTAGTCCAGTCTGTCCAAGTACCAAGTGACACAGTAGGGATCCAGTTTACAGCTCTGACTGGTGGGTGGGACTGCTAGTGAACCTACACAGTGTCGTTTAAAGTGATAGTTTATATCTGTGTTGACAGACTAGTTCAACTAGTTGTATCTTATTTTTTATATGTTTCTCGTCTGTTGGTCAATAATGTTTGGTATGGATTTGATTTGTGTACTACAGACAAGTGCAGAAGTAACAATATATTGTGATGCTTTAAATTGCTAAATCAAATTAATCTCCTTCTCCAGGAAGATCTGGTAATTTTGTGGCCAACAGAATTAATCTCAACACCAATACCTCTGAACTGATAGCTGACAACGGCGGTTCTACCGATGTCCAGATTGCTATCAAATTCTCACCAGGTGAGCCAATGTTGGTATACCAACATAGTGTATGAACTCAAGCTTCAATTTTCTCTTACCGATAACACAGAGAGCACTTAACTGCTGTTTGTGGTCTCCGAAATCAGGTCAGCAATGGCAAATATTTAGATCACCAATCTCTCTCTCTCTCTCTCTCTCTCTCTCTCTCTCTCTCTCTCTCTCTCTCTCTCTCTCTCTCTCTCTCTCTCTCTCTCTCTCTCTCTCTCTCTCTCTCTCTTTCTCCTTCACTCCACTCAGTTTTACATAATAAAAACAAAAACAACTCCATTGGTTGTGTGCTCTACCAAAACGACTGGTTCTTCAGGTCCAGGACTTACACAGCTTCTTCAGGAACCAGCAGAAGGGTCATCTCTGCTAACCTGGGACAAGTGTCTGGGTTACATGTTGAGATGCTCTTCAAGCCTACAGTAAGATTTCTCTTGGAATCAGTAAACGCAGAGTGGTCCAAATTCTCTGGGAAACGTAATGTGAAGTTATCCATTATCTAAGTCAGGGGCAAGCAGCACAGTTCCTGGAGTGCCGCAGGTATTTCAGGATTTTGTTCCAACTAGGCAATACCAACCCAACGGTCCTCTTAGTGAGCATCTGCGTGTGTCTCCTGATCTTCACCCTCCTCTTCATGTTGGGAGTGGACAACCCTCATAAACAGCTAAAGAAACCTGAAATACAGGAGGCCAACATTCTCCCCCCGTCTGACACACACACAGAGCGGGACAGAGGCCCCTGTACTGCAGTCGCAGTCCTGCTGCAGTACTTCCTGTTGGAGACGTTGACCTGGAACACGCTGTACGCCACACATGTCTTCCTGATGATCAGAAACAGCCTGGCCACCAACCCGTCACACTTCACAGCCTGTACCGTGGCCATCGGATGGGGTAGGACAGCTTGGAGAAAAATAAAGTATTTAGTTGTTTCAGAAGCTTTGGCTGGCATTAGCCCTGGGTTCCTTGAACCAAAACGAATGCCGGGTTATATTTTCAGGCTCTAATAAGCCTGAAATAGAACTTAAAAGCAACTTGTATAGTGATGTTATGTCTTTAGAGGATGTATGTGTAGTATATAATCTGTATATGTCTGCATGCTAATCTACCAGGACATAACAACAACATTCTCTGTCCTTTAGGACTGCCTGCGGTTGTGGTGGCCCTCACCTTAGGAATTTGTTACAGGGTGGATAATCCACTGGGTTACAGGCAGGAAGAATTGTGAGTCAATACCGTATTTTACAATACTATACTTTACTATACTGTACTGTACTTGAAAGAGAGCGATCCGGCTCTACGTATTTACTGGTTTGTGAACCACTGCATGGGCAGAGTGTGGGGTGCATGGGGACAGTCTGATTGGCTGAAGCCACGAGCTGGAGGTGATCGATATCTCTCACGTGAATTGTACTGTATTGTACTATACTGTACTGTACTACCAATGTCAATGTGGGGCAATTGCTGTATAAAATGTTATAACTCATACTGTAAAAGGTTTTCCCTGTCAATTTTCATATTGTATGCTTTTAACGATGTCAACGAGCAATTTAAGAAGTTGTAAAAACGAAACGAATGATCCATTGTGTTGAACGGTTTCTTGTTTACTTATGCAATCCACCATGTTTACTTTATACCACGTTATTCAAATCACTGGTGTCCTGTTTTGTCTGTCAAATAGTCCCACTCTCTAACTCATTCATTTGTCACCTCAGTTGCTGGCTTGCTGCCCTCGATCCAAACGGGAACTTTGACTTCAAGCTGCCAATGTTTTGCGGGTTCCTGATCCCTGTGGCGTTCATTCTTATCTTCAACATGGTGGTGTTGGTATATTTTGCAGTTACAACATCCAAGACCAACCCACATATAACCAGGTAACATTAATGGGGGCATTTTGGGGGCACAAAGTGGAAAGTTGTAGTCATAAAGATCAGTCTTGATTTAAATGCCTACTAACGAGCTTGTTAATTTGTATTGTCTTTCAATTAAAACTTTTTATAAATAAAATGCATGCTTTTTTTATTATTAATTCAGTCATTAGTAACTTATTCATACTATTTAATGAGCACCATTCTCTAACCCACTCAGTCATTGGAAGCATACTGTTATTTTACCACAGCATTACAGCAGTCTATGACCGCAGTCTAAGCATGTTGGTTATATTTCCCAGTACAAGACACACATCGATGAAGAAGAAGTTCCTCAGTAGCTTTTCTCTGGCTGTAGTGCTCAGTCTCTCCTGGATCCTGGGCTATCTGTTGCTCATTACACAGAACGAGACCATGTACACCATACTCAACATCTCCTTCTGTGTACTCACCACCACTCAGGTAGTAAATGTATGCACTCACTACTGTAAGTCGCTCTGGATGAGAGAGTCTGCTAAATGACTCAAATGTTAAATATAAAGACTAGTGTACTATTGTACCACAGAATCCAGACATGATTGAAAACTAGACAGCTACTAAACATTAATAAATTCCGCTGCTCTTTATGGAAACGCTACCTTTTGTTTGTCCTTTTGTGTTCCTGAAAATACTTGATAATGTCTTTGTGTTTTCGTTCCACAGGGCTTGCAGGTTTTCATTCTGTTCACAGCAAGAACAGCAATTGTCAAGAAACTGATGTCAAGTGCTTTGAAATATGTCTCTAGCGCTAGAATCCCTCTTCACACCAAGAAGTTCAGTCTTTGGCGAGGCGAGCAAAGTGAAAAAGTAGAATCATACACACAGCAGGACACTGATCTGTCATTTCCACCTTGTTCCTCACAGACATCTAACTGATGGGCTGCAAGTTCAACCTCTGTTGGAAAATATCTCATATACCTCCACTATTGCCAATAACATACAGTATAATACACACCATTTTGAATCAATGTATTTTTACTGTGAATTCCCTCAAAGTTGTGTTGTCCAAGGATTTTTTGGCTATGCACATACTGTATATACATACTGTATGTGTTTTTTGAAATAACTGTTTTGAATAAAACTGTGATTATTCTCTTTGAATCGAATGTTTGTTTCAGTATTTTTTTGTGAGAAATTACACTACTTTACACAATATCTCAGAAAATATCTTTAGACAGTGTAGCCTAGGGATGTCCAACTACATAATTTTCCCTGCGGGCCATGTTCGTTCTTTACAGAGGCCGCACTTTTAATGTATTAACCTTTTACTTCAGTGGGCTAAATCAGAGTCACACAGAGTGATTCTTGGTTGTCTTGTTAACAAATCTACTTTCAAACAAAAGTATACACCACACACACATGGTTATGGGCTTAAAAAGAAGAAGAAACATGTACAATGCCAGATATAGAGTTGAAATCTATGCCATTTTGAGTTTCCATCCTAATATTACACTTTATATACATCACAGAAGACTGAAATATAACAAAACTGTTTGACATAGCAACACCAGATTTTCATCCTTATGAAACGAATGTCACGTTCGTTCATAGACGGGTCAGACCAAGGTGCAGCGTGATATGCATACATGTTTATTTGAACCGAATAAACACAACGACAAAACAACAAACTAAACGAAACGTGAAGTCCAAGGTAGACACAAACAACATACCTCACACGGAACAAGATCCCACAACCCACTAGTGCCAATAGGCTGCCTAAGTATGGTCCCCAATCAGAGACAACGAGCGACAGCTGCCTCTGATTGGGAACCACACCGGCCAACATAGATCTAGACATACTAGATCCTACAACATAGAACAAACACAACAAGGAATATACACACCCTGACTCAACATATATGCGTCCCCTGAGTCAGGGCGTGACAGTACCCCCCCCCAAAGATGCGGACTCCGACCGCACAACATGAACATAACAGGGTAGGGGCCGGGTGGGCATTCCGCTTCGGAGGCGGATCCGGCTCAGGGCGTGACGACCTATCACTCTTCACCTCCCTGTTGCGCCCCTGGTCTGGTCTGGATCTCGGCGCGCTGCTTCCCCTCTCCTTCCTCCCACGATACGCCAGGCCCAGTCTGGACCCTGGTGTGGGAGACCCCGAACCTGGAGAGGGGCTGACGTCATGGTCTGGACTGGAGCCGCTGACCGGAGCTGGACTGGGCACCGGTGAAGCGGACTGCTCTGGCTCCGGAGTGGAGCAGCTGACCGGAGCTAGATCAGGCACTGGCGGAGCGGACTGCTCTGGCTCCGGAGTGGAGCAGCTGACCGGAGCTAGATCAGGCACTGGCGGAGCGGACTGCTCTGGCTCCGGAGTGGAACAGCTGACCGGAACTGGATCAGGCACCGGTGGAGCGGACTGCTCTGGCTCCGGAGTGGAGGACTAGACAAACGCACCACTGGTCTGGTGCGAGGAGCAGGCACGGGCCGGACCGGACTGGCGATGCGCAACACTGGTTTGGTGCGAGGAGTAGGAACAGGCCGGGCCGGGCTGGCGACGCGCACCACTGGCTTGGTGCGAGGAGCAGGAACAGGCCGGGTCGGGCTGGCGACGCGCACCACTGGCTTGGTGCGAGGAGCAGGAACAGGCCGGGCCGGGCTGGCGACGCGCATCACTGGCTTGGTGCGAGGAGCAGGAACAGGCCGGGCCGGGCTGGCGACGCGCACCACTGGCTTGGTGCGAGGAGCAGGAACAGGCCGGGTCGGGCTGGCATCGCGCATCACTGGCTTGGTGCGAGGAGCAGGAACAGGCTGGGTCGGGCTGGCGATGCGCACCACTGGTCTGGTGCGAGGAGCAGGCACGGGCCGGACCGGACTGAAGATGCGCAACACTGGTTTGGTGCGAGGAGTAGGAACAGGCCGGGCCGGGCTGGTGACGCGCACCACTGGCTTGGTGCGAGGAGCAGGAACAGGCCGGGTCGGGCTGGCGACGCGCACCACTGGCTTGGTGCGAGGAGCAGGAACAGGCCGGGCCGGGCTGGCGACGCGCATCTCTGGCTTGGTGCGAGGAGCAGGAACAGGCCGGGCCGAGTTGGCGACACACACCACTGGCTTGGTGCGAGGAGCAGGAAGAGACTGGGCTGGGCTGGTGACGCGCACCACTGGTTTGGTGCGAGGAGCAGGAACAGGCCGGGCCGGGCTGGCGATGCGCACCACTGGCTTGCTGCAAGGAGCAGGAACAGGCCGGGCCGAGCTGGCGATGCGCACCACTGACTTGGTGCGAGGAGCAGGAACAGGCCGGGCTGGCGACGCGCACCACTGGCTTGGTGCGAGGTGCAGGAACAGGCCGGGCCGGACTGGCGACGCGCACCACTGGCTTGGTGCGAGGAGCAGGAACAGGCCGGGCCGGGCTGGCGACGCGCACCACTGGCTTGGTGCGAGGAGCAGGAACAGGGCGGGTCGGGCTGGCGACGCTTACCACTGGCTTGGTGCGAGGAGCAGGAACAGGCCGGGCCGGGCTGGCGCCGCGCACCACTGGCTTGGTGCGAGTAGCAGGAACAGGCCGGGCCGGGCTGGCGACGTGCATCACTGGCTTGGTACGAGGAGTAGGAACAGCCCGGGCCGAGTTGGCGACACACACCACTGGCTTGGTGCGAGGAGCAGGAACAGGCCGGGCTTCCTGAGAGCCAGTTTCATCATAGCGCTTGATGGTTTTTGTCACTGCACTTGAAGAAACTTTCAAAGTTCTTGAAATGTTCCGTATTGACTGACCTACATGTCTTAAAGTATGATGGACTGTTGTTTCTCTGCTTATTTCAGCTGTTCTTGCCATAATATGGACTTGGTCTTTTACCAAATAGGGCTATCTTCTGTATACCCCCACTACCTTGTCACAACACAACTGATTGAATCAAACGCATTAAGAAAAGAAGGAATGAAATTCCACAAATTAACTTTTAAGAAGGCACACCTGTTAATTGAAATGCATTCCAGGTAACTACCTCATGAAGCTGGTTGAGAGAATGCCAAGAGTGTGCAAAAGTGTCATCAAGGCAAATGGTGGCAATTTGAAGAATCTCAAATATAAAATATATTTTGACTTGTTTAACACTTTCTTGGTTACTACAAGATTCCATGTGTGTATTTCATAGTTTTGATGTCTTCACTGTTATTCTACAATGTAGAAAATAGTAAAAATAAAGAAAAACCCTTGAATGAGTAGGTGTTTTAAATCTTTTGACCGGTAGTGTATGATGCTGTGGAGTTTCTTCTATGATTGAGAATTGCATAAGAAGATTGCCGTCACTCTCCAGATGTTCAAAAATATACATTCGTGGTCAAAAATGTTTTGAGAATGACACAAGTATTGGTCTCCACAAAGTTTGCTGCTTCAGTGTTCTTAGATCTTTATGTCAGTAGTTACTATGGTACACTGAAGTATAATGACAAGCATTCCATAAGTGTCAAAGGCTTTCATTGACAATGACGTTCCATTTTTTGCAAAGAGTCAATATTTGCAGTGTTGACTCTTCTTTTTCAAGACCTCTGCAATCCGCCCTGGCATGCTGTCAATTAACTTCTGGGCCACATCCTGACTGATGGCAGCCCATTCTTGCATAATCAATGCTTGGAGTTTGTCAGAAGTTGTGGGTTTTTGTTTGTCCACCCGCCTCTTGAGGATCGACCACAAATTCTCAATGGGTTTAAGGTCTGGGGAGTTTCCTGGCAATGGACCAAAAATGTCGATGTTTTGTTCCCCGAGCCACTTAGTTATCACTTTTGCCTTATGGCAAGGTGCTCCGTCATGCTGGAAAAGGCATTGTTCGTCACCAAACTGTTCTTGGATGGTTGGGAGAAGTTGCTCTCGGAGGATGTGTTGGTAACATTCTTTATTCATAGCTGTGTTCTTAGGCAAAATTGTGAGTTATCCCACTCCCTTGGCTGAGAAGCAACCCCACACATGAATGGTTTCAGGATGCTTTACTGTTGGCATGACACAGGACTGATGGTAGCGCTCACCTTGTCTTCTCCGGACAAGCTTTTTTCCGGATGCCCCAAACAATCGGAAAGGGGATTCATCAGAGAAAATTACTTTACTCCAGTCCTCAGCAGTCCAATCCCTGTACCTTTTGCAGAATATCAGTCTGTCCCTTTCGTTTTTCCTGGAGAGAAGTGGCTTCCTCGCTGCCCTTCTTGACACCAGGCCATCCTCCAAAAGTCTTTGCCTCAATATTTGCAGTGTTGACTCTTCTTTTTCAAGACCTCTGCAATCCGCCCTGGCATGCTGTCAATTAACTTCTGGGCCACATCCTGACTGATGGCAGCCCATTCTTGCATAATCAATGCTTGGAGTTTGTCAGAAGTTGTGGGTTTTTGTTTGTCCACCCGCCTCTTGAGGATCGACCACAAGTTCTCAATGGGATGACTTCTTTCTTTCATAAAGTACAATAGAAAACTGGTGAAGACCCGATGAAACTGGAACAACATGGATCATCTCGTATGCGTATAGCAAATGACACTATGTACCCTTGTTTATGTGGTTTACTGAGGTGTATATATATATTTTTGGGGCAGTCTCTTTGCCACAGCGGAATCTCACCACATCCTCTGTCATTCCAACCACCATTGACATAACTACTCCAACTACTGATGACCGTATAACCCCAATTCCTTACACTCCAACCACAGACACTCAAACTGACAGTCCAACTACCGACACTCCAACTACTGACACTCCAACTACTGACCCTCCAATTACTGACACTCCAGCTACCGAAACTACAACTACCAACTTTCCAACTACCGACTTTCCAACTACCGGCTTTCCAACAACTGACACTCCAACAACTGACACTACAACAACTGACACTCCAACAACTGACACTCCAACAACTGGCACTCCAGCAGCTGACTCTCCAACTGTAGACACTCCAGCAACCGACACTCCAGCAAACAACTATCCAACTACCAACTTTCCAGCAACTGACTTTCCAACTACCAACTTTCCAACAACAGACTATCCAACTACCGACTTTCCAACCACCGACTTTCCAACTTCCGACTCTCCAACTACCAACTTTCCAACTTCCGACACTCCGACTACCGACTATCCAACTACTGACTTTCCAACTACCGACTTTCCAACTATCGACTTTCCAGCCACCGACTTTTCAACAACTGACACCCCAACAACTGACACTCCAACTAAAGACACTCCAGCAACCGACATTCCAGCAACCGACACTCCAACAACTAACACTCCAAGAACTAACACTCCAACTATAGACACTCCAACAACCGAATTTCCAACTATCGACTTTCCAAACACCGACTTTCCAACTTCCAACCCTCCAACTACCGACTTTTCAACTACCAACTTTCCAACTACCGACACTCCAACAACTAACACTCCAAGAACTAACACTCCAACTATAGACACTCCAACAACCGAATTTCCAACTATCGACTTTCCAAATACCGACTTTCCAACTTCCAACCCTCCAACTACCGACTTTCCAACTACGACTTTCCACCTTTCGACATTCCAACAACTGACTTTCCAACTACCTACTGTCCAACTAAAGACTGTCCAATTACCGAATTTAAAACTACAGACTTTCCAACTCACGACATTCCAACGTCCGACATTCCAACGTCCAACTTTCCAACTTCCGACTGTCCATCTGCCGACTGTCCATCTGCCGACTGCGCAACTACTGACTTTCCAACTACCGACTTTCCAACTTCCGACATTCCAACTACCGAATTTCCAACAATCGACTGTCCATCTACCAACTGTCCAACTACCGACTTTCCAACTACCGATTTTCCAACTTCCAACTTTCCAACTTCTGACATTACAACTGCCGAATTTCCAACTACCGGCATTCCAACATCCGACATTCCAACTACCGACTTTCCAACTTCCAACTTTCCAACAATCGACTGTCCGTCTACCGACTGTCCAACTACTGACTTTCCAACTACCGAAATTCCAACATCCGACATTACAACTGCCGAATTTCCAACTACCAACTTTCCAACTTCAGACTTTCCAACTACCGACTTTCCAACTACCGACTTTCCAACTACCGACACTCCAACTTCCGACTTTCCAACTACCAACATTCCAACTACCAACATTCCAACTACCGGCATTCCAACTACCGATACTCCAACAACCGGCACACCAACAACCGACACGCCAACAACCGACAGTCCAACTACCGACACTCCAACTACTGAACATCCTCCACTTACAAGCACAACCGGTACCACTCTCCCCACAACCTCCACCATCACCTCTACCACCCCCTCTACCATCACCTCTACCACCACAACCACTCCTCTGGTCTGTATCAATGGTGGTGAGCTGCAGAATGGAGTCTGTATCTGTCCTGATGAGTGGACTGGAGAGACCTGTTCAGAGGGTACGTCCACACAATTACAGTATACATAACCCTCGATCTCACATTCAGACACCACTCCACAATTCCACACTACTATACCTAACCCTGGATCTCACATTCAGACTAAACAACTACACTACTATACCTAACCATGGATCTCACATTCACAGCACACACCACTTCACTACTCCTAACCCTGGATCTCACATGCACAGTCCACAACACTATTCCCTGGATCTCACATTCAGAATATATATTTCATGTCTGCAGTCATACATTTGGTCCATGTTGAAATGCATTTTACTTCGATAGGGAATTTCTGCAATTCATCCATCAATTATGAATTCTCCTTCCCAAGAACAACGGTAGGCTGGTCTACTTATTCAGAACAATTGTGTGGTGAAGATACAACCAGTGGTATGTTGCTTTTATTCACCTAAAATGACAAAAATGTTACAGTTCTAATTAATGTTGTATAAGGTAACATAACATCTTGAATATCTATTTGTCTTTGTTCCTCCAGCCGGTTTACCAGAAGCCTCAGCAAGATGTTTGAATGACACTGGCTCTCCGACATTTGGTCGTCCTCACAATCTGCAGTGTGAATTAACCCTCAGTGGCATTAAAGAAGACGTATGTCAATAGGCATATTTTTTATGAACCTGATTTATGACCAGTCTCGATTTATGACCAGTCTTTGGGTCATTTACCTCAACCAACTCAACTACCTCGTATCAAAATACATTGACTCGGTACCGGTTCTCCTTGTATATAGCTTCATTATTTTAATTTTATTGTTACTATTTCCTTGAGTGCTAATTTTCATAATTTTAACTCTGCATTGTTGGGAAAGGGCTCGTCAGTATGCATTTCACAGTAAAGTCTACACCTGTTGTATTCTGCTTAACAGTTAATGAGGATTTTATTTTTATTGTGTGTAACCTTACATTTAGTCGTTTAGCAGACGCTCTTATCCAGAGCAACTTACAGTATTAAGTGCATACATTTTCCTACTCTTTCTTACTGATCCCCCGTGGGAATCAAACCTACAACCCTGGTGTTGCAAGCGCCTTGCTCTAACAACTGAGCCACAAAATTAGTATTGGCAATTTTAATATCCCAATGTACTCACAGTTCAGCATGTTGCTGCCACTTATACAACGTTCTGTTTAAAAACAATACAATACTAAAATAAATTAAAATAATCATCTCTCCCTATTCAGATCTCCAGCAGTAAAGTTGATTTAGCACAGCTAGCCTTCAGTACTCAGATCCTGACCTCCCAACCAGAGCTGCTATCAGCTGACAACATCACCACAGCAGCTCAGATAGCTAACAAGCTTCTTCGGTCTGCAAATATCACAGAGGTATAACATGTTTTGGAATCAAGTCGTGACTATGACATGTTCTGGAGAGAAACGTGAGGTTGTTATTACAGTGATTTGAACACTTGAGGGTCATTCCCTGGTTTTGATCATGTTGCAGGACATCGCAGTGGCAGCTGTAACTACCATCAGTCAGCTGCTGAATGCCAGGAATGAGAGTGCAAAGGAGAGAGACGCTGTCCAGAGGCCCTGGAGGAGTTTTCCCTGGACCAGCAGAATAATGAGTCCTTCATGGTTAAGCCCAACCTGGCAGTCCAGTCTGTCCAAGTACCAAGTGACACAGTAGGGATCCAGTTTAGTGCTCTGACTGGTGGGTGGGACTGCTAGTGAACCTACACAGTGTCGTTTAAAGTGATAGTTTATATCTGTGTTGACAGACTAGTTCAACTAGTTGTATCTTATTTTTTATATGTTTCTCGTCTGTTGGTCAATAATGTTTGGTATGGATTTGATTTGTGTACTACAGACAAGTGCAGAAGTAACAATATATTGTGATGCTTTAAATTGCTAAATCAAATTAATCTCCTTCTCCAGGAAGATCTGGTAATTTTGTGGCCAACAGAATTAATCTCAACACCAATACCTCTGAACTGATAGCTGACAACGGCGGTTCTACCGATGTCCAGATTGCTATCAAATTCTCACCAGGTGAGCCAATGTTGGTATACCAACATAGTGTATGAACTCAAGCTTCAATTTTCTCTTACCGATAACACAGAGAGCACTTAACTGCTGTTTGTGGTCTCCGAAATCAGGTCAGCAATGGCAAATATTTAGATCACCAATATCTCTCTCTCTCTCTCTCTCTCTCTCTCTCTCTCTCTCTCTCTTTCTCCTTCACTCCACTCAGTTTTACATAATAAAAACAAAAACAACTCCATTGGTTTTGTGCTCTACCAAAACAACTGGTTCTTCAGGTCCAGGACTTACACAGCTTCTTCAGGAACCAGCAGAAGGGTCATCTCTGCTAACCTGGGACAAGTGTCTGGGTTACATGTTGAGATGCTCTTCAAGCCCACAGTAAGATTTCTCTTGGAATCAGTAAACACATAGTGGTCCAAATTCTCTGAGAAACCTAATGGGAAGTTTTCCATTATCTAAGTCACGTGTCAAACTCATTCCACGGAGGGTCGAGTGGCTGTGGGTTTTCGCTCCTCTCTTGTAAGGAACTCCCCTCATCTGATTGTCTAGGTCTTAAATTGAAAGGAAAAACCAAAAACCAGCAGACACTAGAATGAGTTTGACACCCCTGATCTAAGTTTTCCATTTTACAGAGAGTTTATTTCTGTTCTCACTTCTCAGGCTGTCTCCAAGTCCTCCCTCTATGACTTTGCCTGCGTGTGGTGGAACTACACGTTGAAAGACTGGAGCACCTCTGGCTGCTCCAAAGTCAACCACTCAGAAGACGGCCTGCGATGTTTCTGTAATCACACCACTAACTTCGCTGTGCTTATGGTGAGTAGCTAGCTGCCTTCGGCTCCCTTTTACTGACCACACTTTGACCTGTGGAAGGGGTTCCCAAACTTTTTTGGCCCACGTCACCATCTGAAAACTCTCATGACCCCAAACGTGAATTAGTTTTTTTGTAATTAAGAGCCAATGTTTACTTTTTTATTATGACAGTTAATTGCAAAACATTCTAACAGTATTTCTGATTGTATTCTCAACTCACCATCACATATTTTTTATGTGGTGCTATGACAGTCAATAGCAAAGTGGTCTGACATAATGTCTCTTATCTCATCACCACTAATGAGATGATGAGATCAGAGACCTGATGCATGTCGCATTGGAGCTTCTCAAAGTCAGGGGGTGTGGTTGACAGTGCCCACCTCATCTCTGCTGTCACTTCCAACCTGGATCGATATTTGGTTTTAATGCAGACGAGTGCACTAAATCCAGCCTCACACAGATATGAGCTGGCAAAGGGTACCATGAGTTTTAATGCTCGTAGGGAGACGGCAGGGTATTGCCTTTGAGTCAGGAACCAAAATGGGTTATCTGCAGCATTCGGTCATATGACGGCTCGATAAGCTTTCGATTTCACTTACAGGCATGTCAACTGAGGCAGGATCACAGTCAAACAGATTTCTCTCCAATAAGAAGTCTTTCCTCTGAATCCACTGATTCGGTCACTCACCTGTAGAATGTTTTTGTATTTCCCCACGCATGCTTGCGTTCAGTTCGTTCAGTTTCCCAAATATGTCAGTTACAAAGGGAAGGAGACACATTTTCTTTTCATTACACAGAAAGTCAAGTCTATTTTATTTTTTTTACCATTCGTTACCATGGAATCTGTTTTTCTACAGTATAGCCATGCAGCGCATCCTCTGTACAGTTTCATACTTGAGAATCGTGAGACAGAACAATACGTCCTCGTGAATAGCATCCCCCGAAAGGTAGCGAACAAAATAATATGCATGGGCATCTCGGCCCTCACAACTAACGTCCATTTGGAAAGCATAAGCTGGGGAGTATTTGAGTGGTTCAGTAGGTTTCATTTGGATTGCTAGCAGGGACGGCTTGTTCAATAGGGCGATATGGGCGACGCACTGCCAAACGGGAAAAGGAAGGGATTTTTTTTCTAATCAATTATTTAAAAAAATATATATATATATATATATATTTTTTTTTTAAATAAATTTATAAAAAATTATATCACGGCAACAGCAGTTATCAGTGTTCACGTCTGATCTGACAGCCACTAAATGTCAAATCAGGCTAAAGTCGTGCTTCAAATGGCCCCGCCCGTTTTTTGGGCGATTTCAGTCAGGTTGAAAATCGCCCAGAAGTCTCTCATAGCCTGTCATGTAAAATCTATTTTTTTCACATTTCAAAGCTTTCAATACATTCTCTATGGGTGTCTGTGGGCTTGCACTTACGCGCTTTCGTCATACATAACGTAACCACGAATGAACGTAACTAAGAAAAGACCAGGTAGCAGCCTCAATCAATTCACTACTACTATCAAAATGGCTAGGCTTCAGTCCAACTCGATTGTGTCTTTGAAAGAAGTTCCTTTTTGTCGGCGAACAAATTAAGATAAATTGGCAACGAAACAATTAGGACCTCCCAGACCAAATTTAATAATTCAACAGGTTTCTACTAAAGGCGGAAAGTCCTACACCCGAGGATTTTCCAAAAATTGGTACGAACGAAAAAAGACATTGCGACTCACTCAACTGGATGACGAGGGATACAGGCTAGCTGTCCGCCGCCACAACGATGAGGTTAGTGTTGATAATCACAAGTTTACTGGATGTGGATATGGTGTAATAAAGGCAGTTTATTCAGAGGTAAATATATCTGGAATCGCGTTCACGGACCCGTTCGTCAAACTCTTAGGGAGCTATACATTAAGCCCCATTACTTACCATATCAGATAAGAGAAATTGCTGCAGCTACATATATTTTACATCCTGGCCCTACATAGTTCACTATTTGCATCACTTACCAAAATATTACATGTGGTCATATATGCTTGGAAAGTGGAGATGCCATAGAACGTCAAAAAAGTAAACATTGCTGGAGACACATTGTCGTTTTGGAGAAGACATCGCGTTTGCTAGCGAAGAGATTTGTTGTGGCAAATGAACTTGGCCTGGGAATTGCCAGGAACCTCACGATAAGATATATGCATCAGCATTGCGAGTCTCATGATTCTATACGTATTGCGATTCGATACTGTGATTTTATTGCGCACCATATGTCTGTTGCAGAGGGATCAGAAAGCCATGAGAACGAGTTTTGATCAGTCATGGAAATAAAAGTGCTGAAAACTAATTGGCTCCCAATGTGAAAAGATTGAGAACAAGCTATGAAGGAACAATAATGGTGTTTTGGTGCAGGTACAGCCAACTAGCGCTAAAATATTGCGATATTGTCAATACAGTATATCGTAAAGTATCACTATGTAACTCGATTTCTTTCACCCCAATCCCTCAAATTAACGGTAAATAACTGAATTGTTTGCCCCACATTTAGCTAAGATGATTAGCTAGCCAGCTAAAATGTTTTATTTAGTTAGCAGTCGCATCTACAATAGTTTACTGTCAATAACATGTCTCCAAAAATGACGTGGTGTCTCCAATTGTGTTGACATTTTACAATTGCAATGCGCATCCATGAGTATCCACTTTCTGTAGCTCAGCTGGTAGAGCATGGTGCTTGTAACGCCAAGGTAGTGGGTTCGATCCCCGGGACCACCCATACACAAAAATGTATGCACGCATGACTGTAAGTCGCTTTGGATAAAAGCGTCTGCTAAATGGCATATTATTATTATTATTATTATTATTATCTGAAGAGAGCCCCGAAACATTGTGTGCAGACATTTTATGCAATAAATGAAGTAGGTTCAATCTAGTAGTTCTGATCTTCTGATTGGTCCTGATGAGTTGGGCGAGGTCACCTCCAGGCTACTGTCACTGTTGCATTGGCTCTGAGTCGGGTTCTCTGTCTTCAAATGTTCAGCCTAAGAGAGGGGATTTTTGTGTGTGTGTGTGTGTGTGTGTTTAACAGTGATGATGTGTGTGTGTGTGTGTTTAACAGTGATGATGTGTGTGTGTGTGTGTGTTTGTGTGTGTGTGTGTCCTCAGAGCAAGAACTCGTGAGTTGGAAGAACTGAGAGGCCTATGGCGTGGGTGTTGTCCTTGGCCACCTGCTGACAAGGCTGACAAGATAGGACCCTTTTGTCCATTGTTATTGGATAGGAACAGAACTTATAACCAGCTCCTGACCTAAATAGATCTTAGCACAACATTTTACTCAACATATCATATTCCATATTCACTATAACAAATATATTTACTACGACATTAGCAAGAACCGCCACATCCTCAGCCGGCTAATCCAGTGTGTGAAGTTTTGCGGAGTGTTTGAGTTAGCTTTGCGAGGCAAAGATGAAACTGAGGGCTCCACCAACCCTGGTAAGCCAACACTTTTGAGATCAGTCAATAAATGCTTCTGGTATTGACTTATATGCTGCCCCTGTCTTCATGTTGTTGCTGGACATATCTTTTTTTTAAATGTGTGTAGGTCACCTAAATCATCAGAAAAATTGCCCCTCCTGAGAATTTTTTCAGGAGCCGCCACTGATTGCTAGCTATAGCATAAATGCTTCATTTTACAGTGTTATCTGACAAAGGTATTGATTAGTGTTTCTGTGGCTCGGCCTCCCCACACCTTGTTTTCACCTTATTGATTGTGGCGCTAATATCTCTGAAATAGTGTGTGGTTTCATTCTGTAGTGGGCCTAGCCATTCACCTGGGAATAGGGTGACCACATGTCCCAGATTGTGCGGGACAGTCCCGCATTTTGGCCCTTTGTCCCGCAACTAAACAATCATGTCCCGCATTTTATCAACAAATTCAAACACCACCAATTGTAGAAAAAACTATGATTTGTCCAGTATTTCAGTCAGACATTCCAACTTGTTTCTTGCAGTCACGTTGCCCTTATGAAAAAGTATCATAAGGATGTGGTAGCCATGGTGATGTTAAACAGTTCTCCAATCGTTGTTGAGATGTGATATTCTTTGCAGCAGAAGAGGAGACATAGGCCAATGTCATAGGCCTATCGTCAACAAATATTTCTCAAATCCTTTCAGGCTAAATTCCTGCTAAACTTGGAGAGGACAGTTAATTTCCACCTTGTTACTCACAGATTGTATAAAACATCTAATTGACTGGCTGCAAGTTCAACAATATCTCATAGTTAGGTCTCCTAACTACTTACAAAAAGCTAGAAAAGTAGGTAAATAGCCACATTAGACTGAAAGATATAATCATAGCAGTGGGAAGTAGGGTGCTGAAGCACCCCGTGAAAAATCACAATGACATAATAATTGTCACACCCTGGCTCTGGGGACTCTAAAATGTTGAGCCAGGGTGTGTAGAGTCTATGTGTTTTTGTTCTATGTCGTAGATCTAGTATTGTGTTTCTATGTTGGCCAGTTTGGTTCTCAATCAGAGGCAACGAGTATCAGCTGTTGCTTGTTGTCTCTGATTGGGAGCCATACTTAAGCAGACAGTTTTCCCACAGTGTTGTGGGATCTTGTTCCAGTTGGTTTGTGTTAGTACCATTGGACGTCACGTATCGTTTGTTGTTTTGTTTATCGTGTGTGCACTTAATAAATTAAGATGTACGAATATCACGCTGCGCCTTGGTCCTCCTCCTTCGACGATCGTGACAGAAGATCCCACCAAAACAGGACCAAGCAGCATGTCCAGGAGCAAGCGCCGGGTAAGGAGCTGGAGAGGTTGGCGATGGCCCAGGTGGGCCAATGGTGGTCCTGGGAGGACATGCTCACGGGGAAAGGGCCATGGGCTAAAGTTAAGGCTCTGGCGAGAGAGGAGCAACGGCGTCAACAGTGTCGTCGTCGGATGGCAACCCCAAAATTTTTTTAGGGGGGGCACACGGCATGGGCGACGGGGCAGCAGGAGGCAGCTACAGGGCGTATTGGGAGAATAGGAGAGGAGGCCACCAGGTTAAGGGGGCTATTGGTCCAGAGGGAGCAGGAGTTAGTGGTTCAGAGGGAGGAGTTACTGGAGGCGATAAGGGAGAAGGAGAGAGTAGAGGCACGGCGAGAGGAACTGTGTAGGCAGCTGAGGAAGCGGAGGGTTATGAAGAAACCCAGTCCCGCTCCTCACGCCAAGCAAGTGGTGTGTGTCACCAGTCCGGTCCGGCCCGTTCCTGCTCCCCGCACTAAGTTAGTGGTGCGTGTTCCCAGTCCGGCCCGACCTGTTCCTGCTCCCCGCACCAAGCCAATGATGCACGTCGCCAGCCCGGCCCGGCCTGTTCCTGCCCCTCGCACCAAGCCAATGGTGCGCGTCGCCAGCCCGGCCCGGCCTGTTCCTGCTCCCCGCACCAAGCCTATGGTGCGCGTCGCCAGCCCGGCCCGGCCTGTTCCTGCTCCCCGCACCAAGCCAATGGTGTGCGTCGCCAGCCCGGCCCGGCCTGTTCCTGCTCCCCGCACCAAGCCAATGGTGCGCGTCGCCAGTCCAGTCCGGCCCGTTCCTGCTCCCCGCACCAAGCCAGGGGTGCGCGTCGTCAGCCCGGTCCGGCCCGTTCCTGCTCCCCGCACCAAGCCAGGGGTGCGCGTCGTCAGCCCGGTCCGGCCCATTCCTGCTTCCCGCACCAAGCCTGGGTTGCGTGTCGTCAGTCCGGCACAGCCCGTGCCCGGTTCACCAGTGCCTGGTCAGGTACCGGTCAGCTGCTCCACACCGGAGCCTAAGCAATCCGCTCCAACGATGTCCAGTCCAGCTCCAGCCAGCGGGGCCAGACCGGACCAGGGGCGCTACGGGGGGATTGTTGGAGGGTGGTGGTCAAGCCCGGAGCCGGAACCGCCTCCGAGGAGGAATGCCCACCCAGCCCTCCCCTGTTCGGTTATGTTTAGGCGCGGTCGCAGTCCGCGCCTTTGGGGGGGGGGGGGTACTGTCACACCCTGGCTCTGGGGACTCTAATATGTTGAGCCAGGGTGTGTAGAGTCTATGTGTTTTTGTTCTATGTCGTAGATCTAGTATTGTGTTTCTATGTTGGCCAGTGTGGTTCTCAATCAGAGGCAACGAGTATCAGCTGTTGCTTGTTGTCTCTGATTGGGAGCCATACTTAAGCAGCCAGTTTTCCCACAGTGTTGTGGGATCTTGTTCCAGTTGGTTTGTGTTAGTACCATTGGACTTCAAGTATCGTTTGTTGTTTTGTTTATCGTGTGTGCACTTAATAAATTAAGATGTACGAATATCACGCTGCGCCTTGGTCCTCCTCCTTCGACGATCGTGACAATAATACATATTTTCACTAAAGTAGTGCATTGGGCCTTTACTAGTCCTGTATTAGCAGACCAATATAACCGTTTTTATAGTGCGGGCAAAAAAATTAACCATGAAGAATTATCATTCACAATTGACAGTGATGATGCATTGGCCTATTTTGAAATTATGTATCGGGTAGGCTACACTGTCCCGCAAAATCATCCTGTTGTCCCGCATTTGTGTATTTTAAATGTGGTCATCTTAAGTGGGAATGATTCAAGTGCAACGGTCAAGCGCTGCCTTTTCTCACGATCTAAGGGCGCTCACTGGTTGAATTTTATGTTTTAGATTTGAATAATTTTCATTTAGATTTTTAAGGTTAACCACATTATAATGATTTTGAGATACAAAGACAATATTATAATATTTTATACAAATTACTATTATTTATATATATATATATATATATATATTTTTTTTTTTTGTATGATTTTGGAAATTCTCCTGCCATCCCATTTTCATATCAGGCGAACCCACATCAGGTCGCGACCCCTAGTGTGGGAACCGCTGACCTATAGTTTACATCAGCATATCCAGACACATGAGGGAGATGACTTTATACAGTATGACTGTGACAAACTTAGTGTTTAATTTTTCTTTTTTCTTTTCTTTCTACAGTCGTTCAGGAGGGATTTTAAATACGCTGAAGCTCTAAACTGGATCACCATATTGGGATGCTCCATGTCCATCATAGGGTTGAGTTTAACAATAACATTCCAGATCGCAACCAGGTAAGATCCTACAGGGTTCCAGAACCAATTCAACATATACAATAATATTCCAGATCGTGACCCGGTAAGATCCTACAGGGTTCTAGAACCAATTCAAAATATACAATAACATTCCAGATCGTGACCCGGTAAGATCCTACAGGGTTCGAGAACCAATTCAACATATACAATAATATTCCAGATGGTGACCCGGTAAGATCGTAAAGGGTTCCAGAACCAATTCTAAATATACAATAACATTCCAGATCGTGACCCGGTAAGATCCTACATGGTTCCAGAACCAGTTCAAAATATTGGGTGCATCTCAATAGTGTAAAGAAGCCCTTTGATCCAACACGACTTGATAGGTGAAATCAATATGAAACCCACTATTAATGAACCAACACATCCATAGCTACGCATCTAACTTCCCTAACATAGTGTTGTCTATCACCTATCCCCAGGAAATCACGCAAAACCAACCCAACGGTCCTCTTAGTGAGCGTCTGCGTGTGTCTCCTGATCTTCACCCTCCTCTTCATGTTGGGAGTGGACAACCCTCATAAACAGCTGGAGAAACCTGAAATACAGGAGGACAACATTCTCCCCTCGTCCGACACACACACAGAGCGGGACAGAGGCCCCTGTACTGCAGTCACAGTCCTGCTGCAGTACTTCCTGTTGGGGACGTTCACCTGGAACACGCTGTACGCCACACATGTCTTCCTGATGATCAGAAACAGCCCGGCCACCAGCCCATCACACTTCACAGCCTATACCGTGGCCATCGGATGGGGTAGGACAGCATGGGAACAAAATAAAGTATTTAGTTGTTTCAGAAGCTTTGGCTGACATTTTCCCTGGGCTCCTTGAACCAAAACAAATGCTAGGTTATGTTTTATTTAGCCTGAAATAGAACTTCAAAGCAACTTGTATAGTGATGTTATGCCTTTAGAGGATGTATGTGTAGTATATAATCTGTATATGTCTGCATGCTAATCTACCAGGACATAACAACAACATTCTCTGTCCTTTAGGACTGCCTGCGGTTGTGGTGGCCCTCACCTTAGGAATTAGTTACAGAGTGGATGATCCACTGGGTTACAGGCAGGAGGAATTGTGAGTCAATACTGTACTATACTACTACTGTATTACTTCTCTGTACTGTATTGTACTATACTAAACTGTACTTGAGCGACCCGGCTCAACATACAGTGAGGGGGAAAAAGTATTTGATCCCCTGCTGATTTTGTATGTTTGCCCACTGACAAAGAAATGATCAGTCTATAATTTTAATGGTAGGTTTATTTGAACAGTGAGAGACAAAATAAGAAAACAAAAATCCAGAAAAACGCATGTCAAAAATGTTATAAATTGAAATAAGTATTTGACCCCCTTTCAATCAGAAAGATTTCTGGCTCCCAGGTGTCTTTTATACAGGTAACGAGCTGAGATTAGGAGCACACTCTTAAAGGGAGTGCTCCTAATTTCAGCTTGTTACCTGTATAAAAGACACCTGTCAACAGAAGCAATCAATCAATCAGATTCCAAACTCTCCACCATGGCCAAGACCAAAGAGCTCTCCAAGGATGTCAGGGACAAGATTGTAGACCTACACAAGGCTGGAATGGGCTACAAGACCATCGCCAAGCAGCTTGGTGAGAAGGTGACACCAGTTGGTGCGATTATTCGCAAATGGAAGAAACACAAAAGAACTGTCAATCTCCCTCGGCCCGGGGCTCCATGCAAGATCTCACCTCGTGGAGTTGCAATGATAATGAGAACGGTGAGGAATCAGCCCAGAACTACACGGGAGGCAGCTGGGACCATAGTCACCAAGAAAACAATTGGTAACACACTACGCCGTGAAGGACTGAAATCCTGCAGCGCCCGCAAGGTCCCCCTGCTCAAGAAAGCACATATACAGGCCCGTCTGAAGTTTGCCAATGAACATCTGAATGATTCAGAGGAGAACTGGGTGAAAGTGTTGTGGTCAGATGAGACCAAAATCGAGCTTTTTGGCATCAACTCAACTCGCCATGTTTGGAGGAGGAGGAATACTGCCTATGACCCCAAGAACACCATCCCCACCGTCAAACATGGAGGTGGAAACATTATGCTTTGGGGGTGTTTTTCTGCTAAGGGGACAGGACAACTTCACCGCATCAAAGGGACGATGGACGGGGCCATGTACCGTCAAATCTTGGGTGAGAACCTCCTTCCCTCAGCCAGGGCATTGAAAATGGGTCGTGATGGGTATTCCAGCATGACAATGACCCAAAACACACGGCCAAGGCAACAAAGGAGTGGCTCAAGAAGAAGCACATTAAGGTCCTGGAGTGGCCTAGCCAGTCTCCAGACCTTAATCCCATAGAAAATCTGTGGAGGGAGCTGAAGGTTCGAGTTGCCAAACGTCAGCCTCGAAACCTTAATGACTTGGAGAAGATCTGCAAAGACGAGTGGGACAAAATCCCTCCTGAGATGTGTGCAAACCTGGTGGCCAACTACAAGAAACGTCTGACCTCTGTGATTGCCAAAAAGGGTTTTGCCACCAAGTACTAAGTCATGTTTTGCAGAGGGGTCAAATACTTATTTCCCTCATTAAAATGCAAATCAATTTATAACGTTTTTGACATGTGTTTTTCTGGATTTCTTTGTTGTTATTCTGTCTCTCACTGTTCAAGTAAACCTACCATTAAAATCATGTATTTGTCAGTGGGCAAACATACAAAATCAGCAGGGGATCAAATACTTTTTTCCCTCACTGTATTTCCTGGTTTGTGACCCACTGATACCGCCCCCGGTGAGAGAGGAGTAAGGCAGTCCAAGAGTTAACACACACAGGAACTTTATTCACACACGGGAGAAGATGCACATGGGGATGATTTTTGTAATCACGCATCCCATGCACATGTGTCTACGCTCTGACACTGGAAAAAACACAGCTTGGAGCATCTGACCAATCACAGGGTGCATGGTCAGTGCATGGGCAGAGTGTGGGGTGCATGGGAACAGTCTGATTGGCTGATGCCATGAGCTGGAAGTGATGGATATCGCTCACATGAACTGAACTGAACTCTATTGTATTATACTGTACTGTACTGCCAATATTTATGTGGGACAATTGCTGTATAAAATGTTATAACTCATACTGTAAAAGGTTTTCCCTGTCAATGTTCGTATTACATCCTTTTAACGATGGCAAAGAGCAATTTAAAAAGTTGTAAAAAACTAAAAGATTGATCCATTGTGTTGAACGGTTTCTTGTTTACTTATGCCACCCACCATGTTTACTTTATACCACGTTATTCAAATCACTGGCGTCCTGTTTTGTCTGTCACAAAGTCCCACTCTAACTCATTCTTATAACCTTTCAGTTGCTGGCTTGCTGCCCTCGATCCAAAGGGGAACTTTGACTTCAAGCTGCCAATGTTTTGGGGGTTCCTGATCCCTGTGGCGTTCATGCTTATCTTCAACATGGTGGTGTTGGTATATTTTGCAGTTACCACATCCAAGACCAACCCACATATAACCAGGTAACATTAAAGGGGGCATTTTGGGGGCACAAAGTAGAACGTTGTAGTCATTAAGATCAGTCTTGATTTAAATGCCTACTAATGGGCTTGTTAATTTTGTATTGTCTTTCAATTAAAACTTTTTATAAATAAAATGCATGCTTTTTAAAATTATTAATTCAGTCATTAGTAACCAATTTATACTATTTAATAAGCACCATGCTCTAACCCACTCAGTCATTGGAAGCATACTGTTATATTACCACAGCATTACAGCAGTCTATGACCGCAGTCTAAGCATGTTGGTTATATTTCCCAGTACAAGACACACATCGATGAAGAAGAAGTTCCTCAGTAGCTTTTCTCTGGCTGTGGTGCTCGGTCTCTCCTGGATCCTGGGCTATCTGTTGCTCATTACACAGAACGAGACCATGTACACCATACTCAACATCTCCTTCTGTGTACTCACCACCACTCAGGTAGTAAATGTATGCACTCACTACTGTAAGTCGCTCTGGATAAGAGAGTCTGCTAAATGACTCAAATGTTAAATATAAAGACTAGTGTGCTATTGTACCACATAATCCAGACATGATTGAAAACTAGACACCTACTAAACATTAATAAATTCTGCTGCTCTTTATAGAAACGCTACCTTTTGTTAGTCCTTGTTTATTCCTGAAAATACTTGATAAAGTCTTTGTGGTTTTTTTTTTTGATGAAGTCTTGCAGATTTTCATTCTGTTCACAGCAAGAACAGCAATTGTCAAGAAAAATATGTCAAGTGCTTTGAAATCTGTCTCTAGCGCTGGGATCCCTCTTCACACCAAGAAGTTCAGTCTATGGCGAGGCGAGCAAAGTGAAAAAGTAGAATCATACACACAGCAGGACACTGATCTGTCATTTCCACCTTGTTCCTCACAGACATCTAACTGATGGGCTGCAAGTTTAACCTCTGTTGTAAAATATCTCATATACCTCCACTATTTCCTATAATATACAGTATAATACACACCATTTTGTATCAATGTATTTTTACTGTAAATTCCCTCAGAAGTTGTGTTGTCCAAGGATTTTTTGGCTATGCACATACTGTATATACATACTGTATGTGTTTTTTGAAATAACTGTTTTGAATAAAACTGTGATTATTCTCTTTGAATCGAATGTTTGTTTCAGTATTTTTTGTGAGAAATTACACTACTTTACACAATATCTCAGAAAATATCTTTAGACCGTGTAGCCTAGGGATGTCAAACTACATAGTTTTCCCTGCGGGCCACGTTCGTTCTTTACAGAGGCTGCACTTAAAATGTATGAACCTTTTACTGCTGTGGGCTAAATCAGGGTCACACAGAGTTATTCTTGGTTGGTAACAAATCTACCTTCAAACAAAAGTATACACCACACACACATGGTTATGGGCTTAAAAAAAGAAGACACCTGTACAATGCCAGATATAGAGTTGAAATCTATGCCATTTTGAGTTTCCATCCTAATATTACACTTTATATACGCCACAGAAGACTGAAATATAACAAAACTGTTTGACATAGAAACACCAGATTTTCATCCTTATAAAAAGAAAAACGTATTAATTATGAAATGATTAATAACATTCCACCCATGAGGCCAAAGAGGGCACTTTTGGTCATTGACTGCAGGAAAGGGCTACAAAGCTTCTGCTCCACCAGCCTGTATAGCTCAGACAACAAGCTCCAGCTGCCAATTACATCTGTGGTAGTACAAGGCAACAAAGCAGGTCAGGCTCTGATGCTGCGGTACAGCAAGGATGAGAGGGTTCGCCAGCCAGAGATCAAGGAGGTATGACAGGCTCAGGAAGAAAGCAGGCATGTCAGAGGGAGGTATGAAAGGCTCAGGAAGAAAGCAGGCATGTCAGAGGGAGGTATGAAAGGCTGAGGAAGAAAGCAGGCATGTCAGAGGGAGGTCTGAAAGGCTGAGGAAGAAAGCAGGCATGTCAGAGGGAGGTATGAAAGGCTGAGGATGAAACCAGGCATGTCAGAGCCGTGGCCATGAAAAAACAGGGCAGCTGTACTTGCTGGGTGATTGTGAGAGAGAGGGCACACACCTGGCTGCGGGACAGCAAGGATGAGAGGGTTCACCAGCCAGAGATCAAGGAGGTATGAAAGGCTCAGGAAGAAAGTAGGCATGTCAGAAGGAGGTATGAAAGGCTGAGGAAGAAAGCAGGCATGTCAGAGGGAGGTATGAAAGGCTGAGGAAGAAAGCAGGCATGTCAGAGGGAGGTATGAAAGGCTGAAGAAGAAAGCAGGCATGTCAGATGGAGGTATGAAAGGCTGAGGAAGAAAACAGGTATGTCAGGGGGTGGTATGAAAGGATGAGGACTAAACCAGGCATGTCAGGGGGAGGTATGAAAGGCTGAGGAAGAAACCAGGCATGTCAGAAGGAGGTATGAAAGGCTGAGGAAGAAAACAGGTATGTCTGGGTGTGGTATGAAAGGATGAGGACTAAACCAGGCATGTCAGGGGGAGGTAGGAAAGGCTGAGGAAGAAACCAGGCATGTAAGAGCCATGGCCATGAAAAAACAGGGCAGCTGGACATGCTGGGGGAGTGTGAGAGAGAGGGCACACACCTGGCTGAGGGACAGCAAGGATGAGAGGGTTCGCTAGCCAGAGATCGAGGAGGTATGAAAGGCTGAGGAAGAAAGCAGGCATGTCAGAAGGAGGTATGAAAGGCTGAGGAAGAAAACAGGCATGTCAGAAGGAGGTATGAAAGGATGAGGACTAAACCAGGCATGTCAGGGGGAGGTATGAAAGGCTGAGGAAGAAAGAAGGCATGTCAGAGGGAGGTATGAAAGGTTGAGGAAGAATGCAAAACATTTCTGCAGCATTGAAGGTCTCCAAGAAGACAGTGGCCTCCATCATTCTTAAATGGAAGAAGTTTGGAACCACAAAGACTCTTTCTGGAGCTGGCCGCCCGGCCAAACTGAGCAATTGGGAGAGAAGGCCTTGGTCAGGGAGGTGACCAAGAACCCGGTGGTCATTCTGACAGAGCTCCAGAGTTCTTCTGTGGAGATGGGAGAACCTTCCAGAAGGACAACCATCCCTGCAGACGGAAGCCACTCCTCAGTAAAAGGCACATGATAGCCCGCTTGGAAGAAGGAGTAGCGATTACAGTGTCGTCCGGCTCATAGAAGGCACAGGGTGGCGAGTACCTGTCAGGTGAGCCGACAGCGATGTATTTTAGATATTATACTTCCTCACAGTCAACATTTGCTAAAGATAGTCCTCCAGCGCTTTTGGAATTTTCCAGGCTGCCTGAATGTCTAGGTTTTGTTAAGATTACTTTTAGCAAGCTGGGCAGAGTGAAGAGACTATAAATGTTGATCCATTATCATTTCAACACAATTTCGATTTGGTTTGAGTCATTTCACTGTCGTTTGAGATAAAAATAATGAAAAATAACCAGAAGAATGAAATGAATTATTCTGGGCCGGATTGAATGGGATCGCGGGCCCATATCCAATCGATACTAGCCTATACTAGACCTAGGAAAAACAAGAGTACAGTAGTTGCCTAAAGAATTACTGTGACCTAAAGGGGTGATGTTGATGTCACCAGGAATTATGAAGTTCACACTGTACTGTAAATCTGCGTTGTGCTCCTCAAACAAAGTCTGATGTAGAGTTTATACTAATTCTTATTTACATATGATTTGGTTTTCCTCTACCTCAACAGGCACTATTATTGTCACTACATATGACAGTTAGGATATCTCCTTAGTAGGGTTGCAATAGTCCATGAATTTACAATAAATTACATGGTTTTCCCAAAATCCTGGTTGGAGGTTTCCCTGTGTCAGGAAGGAATAAGCAGGAAATCCTGAATCCTCAAACCATGATTTTTGGATAACCAGGGAATTTATTGAAAGTTACTGGAATTTTGCAACACTACTCATTAGGTACCCAGCGGTGTATCACATTCCCACCATTAGTAAGTCTCAATGCATTGAAGTATGCATGTCACTGTGTATTTATTCCTTCTGTCACTATGTCTATTTTTTATGTTTAACTCTGCATTGTTGGAAAGGGACCCATAAGTAAGCATTTCACTGTTAGTCTACACCTGTTGTTCACGAAGCATGTGACAAATAAAATATGATTAGATGTTGACGAAGCCTCCTCTGTCTCTACCTTCAACTGCCATGTTGTGGCTCCAATACTCTTCCTCTAAAGGGGGATTTCTTATGGATAGTGGAATGGTCCATCTAAACTGTTCACCGGTCTTCCTCATTAATGTGCAGATAGGTAGAGATGTTTATAAAAACACTTTTAGCATATTCACTTTCGCTTATAGACTGTATGTCTAATTTCAAGAATTCAAGGTTCATTTGTTTCATAAGGTTCATTTAGGGGTACATTCTTAGAGAACTGCTAAATATTTTGCCACAATTATAGGGGAAAAAGTGACAGTTCAATAAAAAGTGTCTCTTTATTATTAATGGGTGGTCCCGGGTTCAATCCCCGGGACCACCCATACGTAAAAATGTATGCACACATGACTGTAAGTCGCTTTGGATAAAAGCGTCTGCTAAATGGCATATTATATTATATAGGGCTACATTCTTGGAGAACTACTATACATTTTGCCAAAAAAAGTGACAGTTCAATAAAAAGTGTTTCTTTATTATTAAAAACAATGAGTTCAGCCTTTGAGCCTTCATTAGGGCCATGCACCTTGGTTGGACTGCAAATAGCGACAGACTGTATACTTCTATTTTGCATACTTTTATTTTGCATGTCGGTTAGAGTCAAAGTAAGTGAACACATCTCAGTGTGCTGTTGTGTGCGAACCATCCCTCATGTTTAGCATTAGCAGAGGGTTCTCAGGATGTACACTGACTGGTAACAGTGAGTGAAGGGCTGACATGGCTCGTCTGCCCTTTTTTATGTGCACATGATCTGGCTCCTCTTAGCTGCCCAGGTGACAGTGACCCAGCTGAACCTGGTGTTCCACAGCGTGGTGGCTGCTCCCTACCAGTGGGAGTACCCCTACCTGCTCAGTATCATCCCCTCCCTCTTCAGCTTCATGGCCCTGCCCAAAAACAACATCAGCTACCTGGTGATCTCCATGATCAGTGCTGGGCTCTTCTGCATAGCGCCTCTCATCTACGGGGGTGTGGAGATGTTCCCGGTGGTGAATCCAATGTTTTTAGATTTGTGGGTGAAGTAGTGAAGGACTGTACACTTCAGGAGGAAGGAGATATTACTGGGACGTACCCATGACTAGGTCAGGGCATGATGTGGCCTTAATGAGAGGAGCCTTCCAGAACTGTAAAGGAACAGGGAAAGGGTTAAGAGAAGGGAAGAGCAGTGGTCAGATTGAGCCCATATGGTTGTGTGCTGGTGTCAATGCACATGTTCATGTTGACAGTACTCAACAATTCAATTGTTCCTAAATGACATGTACATTGTTAAATAACAATAAAATGGGTATGCTGCGGCAGCTTTGCATCTATTGTCTATTTCATTAATTACATGAATCAATCACAACAATGTAAAGGCACCATTTGTCATCTCTGCAGTTGGGTTCATCTTTCCTATTACCATGGTTCCTTTAGAAACAAGTGCCTTTCATTGGAACTGTTTACTCTTAGTATACAATGACTTTTGTGTTACATGCACCTCAGCATAGTACCCATGCTCTAGAACAGCCTTTCCCATTTTGGTTTTTGTTCTTGCACTACATAGCTGATTCAAATAACCTAACCTTGACGATGAGTTGGTTATTTGAATTAACTGTGTAGTGCTAGTGCAAAAAACAAAACATGCACCCAGGGGGGCCCCAGGACCGAGTTTGGGAAACCTTGTTCAAGAGAAGTCTACCCTCTAGTGCCCTCAAATTCTAATCCAGACCTCCAAGCCAGTTCCATTGCTTAAAAATTGTTTTCTTACCCTCTAATCAGGAAATCTAATTACACCTGCTCTAGTGGAAAAAAGTTGTTCTGTTTAACAAAATATGTACTGTACCTTCCCAGCTGCAACCAATAATATTTTGCATAGAGAAGGGTAGTGCTATTGGTTGACTGGTCCTCACAGTAACCATCCATGTGTATTCTCTTTGTTCATCCAGTCATACCTGATCTATTTTCAAAGAATTTGTGTCATTGTCTTTACTGATCCTGTTGACAACATAGGTTGTGTTGGAGCCAATGTACAGTACTTTCCCCTTAATTTCAATAGTAAATCATTAACTGGTACCTGCATGTCACTGCAGACTCTGTAACAGGTGAAGAACAGAGCAGCATAAGACCAAAAGACGTCCTAATAATGTGCAGTCTGCTTACACTGCATGTCTGGAAACAGCAGAGATGAAGGAGCTATGGATTATGGCTGTCTTTGCTACAGGTAAGACTTGCTCTATATTTGATTTATTCAGGGTGATTTAAGATGTTCAGATGTACACTGAGTGGACAAAACATTAAGAACACATGCCCTTTCCATGACATACGGTGCTTTCGGAAAGTATTCAGACCCCTTCACTTTTTCCACATTTTGTTACGTTACAGCCTTATTCTAAAATTGACTTTTTAAAAAAAATCTTCATCAATATACACACAATACCCCATAATGACAAAGCAAAAACAGGTTTTTAGACATTTTTGCTAATTAATAACAAAAAATAAACAGAAATATTACATTTACATAAGTATTCAGACCCTTTACTCAGTACTTTTTTAAAACACCTTAGGCAGATATTACAGCATCGAGTCTTAGGTATGACGCTACAAGCTTGGCACACCTGTATTTGGGGAGTTTCTCGCATTCTTCTCTGCAGATCATCTCAAGCTCTGTCAATTTGAATGGGGAGCATTTTGTACAGCTATTTTCAGGTCTCTCCAGAGATGTTCGATCGGGTTCAAGTCCAGGCTCTGGCTGGCCCACTCAAGGACATTCAGAGACTTGTCCCGAAGCCCCTCCTGCGTTGTCTTGGCTGTGTGCTTAGGGTCGTTGTCCGGTTTGAAGGTGAACCTTCACCCCAGTCTGAGGTCCTGAACGCTCTGGAGCAAGTTTTTGTCAAGGATCGCTGTACTTTGATCCATTCAAATTTCCCTCGATCCTGATAAGTCACCCAGTCCCTGCCGCTGAAAAACATTCCCACAGCATGAGGCTGCCACCACCATGCTTCACCGTAGGGATGGTGCCAGGTTTCCTCCAGACGTGACGCTTGGCATTCAGGCCAAAGAGTTCAATCTTGGTTTCATCAGACCAGAGAATCTTGTTTTTCATGGTCTGAATCCTTTAGGTGCCGTTTGGCAAACTCCAAGTGGGCTGTCATGTGCCTTTTACTGAGGAGTGGCTTCCGTCTGGCCATTCTACCATGAAGGCCAGATTGGTGGAGTGCTGCAGAGATGGTTGTCCTTCTGGAAGTTTCTCCCATCTCCATAGAGGAACTCTAGAGCTCTGTCATAGTAACCATCGGTTCTTGGTCACCTCCCTGACCAAGGCCCTTTTCCCCCGATTGCTCAGTTTGGCCAGGCGGCCAGCTCAGGAAGAGTCTTGGTGGTCCCAAACTTCTTCCATTTAAGAATGATGGATTAGGGACCTTCAATGCTGCAGACATTGTTTGGTACTATCGTATCTGAAGATTATGCCTTTGTTAAATGTTTTCATGACGAAATGGAATGTTGGTTATGTTAGTATAATGTAACATATAATAGACAGGAAGTGTATTGTAAACTGGCCAGAAGAGGGAGCCCATCTTGTTGCATTGGTTATAAATAGGGGTACACGAAGAAGATAGGACAGAGCAGACATTAAAATTGGAGGACACTGCTCTCCGGACCACGCGTGTCTGTAAACTCATGCTGAAGCTTGTGGTCTGAATAAACCTTATGATCAATGTTCAGTATGAGCAGACTTCTTTTGTTGACAGCAATAAGGACCACCATTCATCATATACGACAGAATGGCGAGCTAGCCAGGAGGGATGATGCAATCCTTCTTTGCTGCATTTGGAGTCATCAGGCTAACTCAAGCTGACTGGTCTGGAGTCATGACCCGACTAGACACAGCTAAGTTGTTGGTTTGTTACTGCTTATGTACACTGGAGGAGTGTACCCTTATGACCGTGTTTCGGGTGGCGTTATGGCTGTTAACTGGGAGTCTGAACGAAAATATTTTAAATTTGGTTGATGTGTAAACGCTGTTTACAACAATGGATTGTACAAATGGATTGGTAGAGAATAATGTTGGGAAGATATCTGCATAATTAGAGCACCGTGAATCTGGAAAAGACCTCGAGGAGGCGATTCTTTAGGAATGGGCTACAAATCCAGACTTAGTTAGTATTGGGTCAGGTTGATTCCTTAAGCGGGAATTATGAAGTGAATGGTTGTATTTATGTTATACTCCTCCTCTGGTCGACGGGAAATTGGTTGGGGATAACCGCTTGATATGAGATTCATCTTTCAAGGCAACAAAAAGTTAGAAGGAGATATTATTGATAATCATGGACAATGATTGGGCCGCGGTGCGGGGTGTTCATTTGTATAGCTAGTAGGCCGCAGTTAGCAGGAGGCTAGGGCTAAGGCTGGGTTGTTTCAGGCCACGTGGTACATCGTGGCTAAATGCTGATGTTAATGCTTAAGGCTAACGGCTAATTGTGTTTTGTGCCACGGTGTACCTTAGGCTAAGCTAAAGGCTAATGCTACAGGCTAATTGTGTTGCGTGCTACATGCTAACGGATATCCTTAGAGATTCCATTGCGATGGATTAAAGTCTCTTAAACTTGTCACTGTCTGTAAGTCAGGTTGTATGTTTTGTGAGCGCTGTTAAATGTTGTTTGACTATAAGGGGGAAATGGGAAGTTACAGCTGGCTGTTATTATTCTGTTTGGGGAGAGAGAAGAGAGAATCTTTCTTCCACGGTGAAAAGGGGTTTTTGAATGGTTGTGCGCATGTGTTTAATTTTGCGACACTACACTATAGAAAGGGGAGTTTATGGCACGAGGTTAGGGAACGTTTTGTTTTACGGCACTAAACGACACCACGAGGGGATGCTGCAACTCAAGCATGAGGTTAAAATGATATTTGCGCATGCGTGGGATTCTGCAAAACAACACATTGGTTAAACTGCAGGGGGAGACAGAGGAACACAGACGACGGAACAAATAGGCACAGGGAGAGTTTAACACGAATCTTATAAGTTTAAACTGCGATTGGTTAAAGATGAAACTTGTTTTGTAGCCTATTGAATTTATAAATTAAATATAGGATAACGGATTATAATACATTTAATTAAAGAATTAAATAACGGATTAAAATAAAAAAAAGGTTTTTGAGCGATCTATTTAATTCTGAGTTTAGTCTTAGAGTGAATAATGTAGAACGAATGAATATTGAACGGTTGAAAATACTTAGTGATTGCATTAACTACTAAAGTCTTTTTCTGTGTATGTTCTTCTATCATATGAGAGGAGCAATAGGACTAGACGACGGACGAGAGCAAAGGAGAGAGAGAGAGGACTTGCTGACGTGCACGTCACGTGGCAGAGGATCAAGTCAAAAAGGTTTTGGTACTGATTATGGTTACAAAATCTTTCCCTAACAGGATATGTGATGTTATGACGATTTTACAGAGACTTGGCAAATACTATTTCATTAAAAATTGCATTTTGGAGGCTATGTGCCTCACTGGGGTTTAATTACAGATGTGTTGGGAATCCAGGATGGATTGAGGATTCTTCTGTAAATTTATGATAATTAGAGCTAATAGAGCAAGGGGTTATGGGAATTGGAGTATTGAAGGATTGTAAGGTTAAAAGGCTTTGTTTATGGGTATTTTAGTCTGAAGATGACTAACTTGCATTTACTTGCATTTGATGGGTTGTGGTAATATACTCAACACTAATGGATAAGTTGGTGACATAGGATATAGGAATAAAAATTGGGTTTAATTATTCAGGATTTATTTGGAGTTGTTAGGGTTATATTAAGAATTACAGTGGGAAGCCTATATAACTTATATATTCTAAAATAGGATAGTTCACAATAAAGGAATATAAAGGGCTTGATATAGGGGAAAATTGATTAAAATAGTCATTTTTTAATCAAAGTAGGGTTAGAGTAGTGTTAGGAGAGACTAATGGCAGATGTTAGTACACCTTTCTCACATACGGATTCAGCAGAAAGACATCATCCAGCAGGGTGATTATGGCATCAGAGATGAAGACGAATACGAGCAGAAACAACGATGAAGATGAATCCAGAAGACGGAGGAAAATCGGGATGTCTGGGAACTTAAGGAGAAGAGGATGATGATGATGAGAGGTCATGGGTGGAGGTGACTCTGTGATCAGAAGGAAGTGGCAAAAGAGGAAAGAAGGATACTGGAGACTTGATCTCTGATGAAAGTTGAACGAAGAAGGAGACAAGAGATTCGAGTTCTGATGAAGAAAGTGATGAGGATTTGGAGATTAAAGGTGTTGTATGTTCAAGAGGATTTTATTCTACAATGACTGGCAAAGAAGAAATAGGAGATATAGACCGAGGCGTATCAGGCCTGGAGGAAGAGACGACTTTGGGAGAGGTAAGGGAGCTAGAGGAACAGCTCGAGACGCTGAAGATACAGAAGAGATAAGGAGAAAACCTGCGGAGAACATTTTTAATCCCAAGAATTGAAGGAGAAGAATAATACAGTGAGGCCAAAGGAAAGGCCACTGGTAAGAAGATGATATTTCAAGGACAGAACTTAGAAGATAACCTTTTGAAGAATACTGATAGGTCCACAACGAGAAGAACCGGACGAAGAAAACTCTATCAAATACAACTTATAACTGGTGGTGGAGAAGAAGAAAAGAAGTGTTGGTTATGAAGAATCAGAGTGAATCAAATCAACAATCACTGTTACAGCTTTAACTGAACAATATCAAAGGCAATTGTACCAGCCAAGGGGGGACCAGATGTTCCATATCGACTGTCAGTTTCTGGACAGACACAGAATTGGAGAAGAAGAAACAGAGGAAGATCAACGAGCAAGTGAAGATCACCTGTGCTTCAGGTGAACACTAAATATTCTAGAGTGCCGAGAATATCCGGAAGGGGTGCATTGCTGAGAGCATCGATTAGAGAAGAAGAGAAAATAGCTAACAGTTGAAACAACCGACCATTAGAAGGGATAGTGAATAGGGGAAAACTTATCTGTGTTCAGCCTAAAGAGGTTAACCATCTCACTAATTGATAACTAATTAGGATAGGGATTTGAGGTAGTACTTACTCTTAAAGTACTAATATTAGAAGATACTGTTATTGTAGTGTTGGGAAGAGAATTGAATTGTACAATAAGATGTACACTAGACTGTCTATTAAGACAATCTGTCTGAAAAGTTCAAAGGGGTGATTGTTATTCGGGGTTACATTCTTACACTAAGGGATTTCAGGCTAGGCTAAAAGGTGTTTAGTCGGTTTTGCCAAGTCTGTGTGTAATGAGTCAGAAGCAGGTGGGGAACTTTCCCAATCACATATTCCAAAAATTTGGTGGTAAGAGATTTTGTCAATAGATCAGGGGAAAAGGTTTTAAATGTTATGAGAGAAAAGATTAGATTAAAATAAGTTAGGAGAACTAGGGGTGAAGGAACTCTGAGACAGTAAGCTAAGTTTCAAAGTTAGTAGTGAGAGAGAACAGTAATGAATGACACTGTACAGTAGGGAGATCAAGGTCATTATAGGTGTATTTTGTATAATCAGGAGGTTTAAAGTTTAGAGGTAGAACTGAAAGGGGGAAAACGGGACACTAGTGGTGATGGATGGAAGTACAAGGAAAGAGTTCAAAGTCTTGGGGGAAAACTAGGAGTAAATAAGGACATTAACACTTCAGTCTATTAGAACAACAGGGAGAAGCAATTTAACTCTTTCAACATTGATAGGTATTAAAGTCATAAATATATTGCATTTGATTATAAGGGAACCAATACAGCATCAATTTTAGGGGGAAAACACTTATTAGGGTTTAGGATGGGGACGTTCCTCCCATATGGAGAGATAATTATGGAGAATAAGTATTGTTATCAGGACCAGGAGTAAAAGGAGGTATAGTTTAGAAGAGGGTTAGGAGTGACTGTTCACTTATGTTGCGTAATGTTACAGAGAAAGGTCAGGGAGAATATATGTGTACTTATTTAGGGCAAGCATTAGAATTTGTTCCGGTTAAGAATTATGGGTTAAAGGGCTATGTAATTTGTAAGGTGACACTTATAATGGAAGATTTGAAGTCTGTAGAAGTTTCCACAGTCACAGAGGGAGTTAAGGATAAGTTTATTACAGTAGTCACTCCAACAGTGAATAATACACATAGGATATGGGTAGCTTTTCCATTAGAAGGAATTAAGGGTTTTAATTCATCAACTAAATCAACGACGTTAATGGTAACTTTGGAAAGAGATTAATGACTCAGGAGTTTATGTTACGGATGGAGAGGGCTGTCAATGATAGTACGAATAGGATTAAAATAGGAGAGCAGATATTAATAGAAACAATATAGATTAATCTGAAATGGAGAATAGAGATTCATCATGGAAGCTTCAGGATGGGGTCTTTTGATTTTGATGACAGAGGGGGGGGGCATCTGATCAGTGCTGCTCGTTCCTCTGTTGTGAAAATTAGAGATAGATTAACTCATTCTGTAAGAATCAGTGAGGAATCTTGAGGGTTGATGTCTGTTGGGGATGCCAGCCCAAGACGTGTTAGACGGTCGCGCGGCCTCTGGCAGGTGTGGGTCAGGGTTATGCTTTGTCATGGCTGTGGTATCGGCAACAGTCATTGACAGATAAAATAATGTAGTTGTCAGAACAGTAGGGTTTAAGGGTTCTTGGGTGAAGGGATTACCCTATGGGCATTGTTAGATGGAAAGTAAAGTCAGGTAACAGTGGAAACCTGAAATATTCAGGTGAAATATTGAGGGCTAAAATATTGAAATATTGAGGGCTAAAAGTTGTTTTTGTTCTAATAAAACATATGAGGTAAGGGGTATGTTTATGGGAAGATCAGATTGGGATGTTAGATGATAACTTTGGATAAGTATGACCTTAAGGGTAGTAATGACAAATAATAGGTTACTTTTTATATATCAGGTAGTAAGAAGAGCAGGACTTTGATGGTTAAAAGATTAGCTTTTGACTGACAATGTGACTATGGGAATTTTAGAGATATTTGGTGGGTTTGTGATGATAGAGTATATTCTTACCCTATGGGGGATAGGATGTTGTTACAGGTCAACGTTTAAGCTTCCATATGAGGTTTTACCATTATAAGAGGGATAGCATTGGACACAGCTAACTCTAGGGTTAAAAGGGTGACATTACATTTACATTTTAGTCATTTAGCAGACACATGGCGACATGTCATAGTCTTCAAGCCTATCATTGAACAATAAGTTTAAGGGAGAAGGGGGGACTTCATTCATGGTATGGTGTAACATTTGGGAAGATAATATTGATAAATATTAGTTATACTTTGAGTCCAGATAGTTCAGATAATATCACTGGGGTTATAGAGGCATTGTAAGGGATGTGTTTGGGAGATCTGAGAGGATGCAAGATCAATTAGGCCAGTAGGGGCAGTGATGGGTCAGATTCTAGTTTAAGCTTTGATAACACTGTGTGATGTTTGTACTGACTTTTGAGAAAGTTATGAGATTGAGATAGGTTGGAGACGTGGTGCCTGGAGACAACACTCAGATGCCGGTGTTGACTGTTCCTGATCTGGATAAAGATGGACAAGTGGAACTGATGGATAAATATCATTTTGGATTATTTGATGATTTTTCAAATTGTTTTTTCAATATTAGTATGATTTTTAGTATGATTTATGAATCAAAGGGGGGAATGGATAATGTGATTCATGCATCATTTATGTATCATTTTTTAAATTCTTAGGTGAAATGGAGGTTTAATTTGAAAGTGGTTGTTTTGCAAAGGATACTGTTTGGTCGTTTATTTTCTTGTCATTCCAGAAGCATTTGGGAGAACATGTGGAGATTGGAATACTCAAACAAAGACAATATGAAGGGACAATATGACTGGAGGAGATGAAACAAGGAGGGTGTGGCTGATTCCATCATCAACAAGTCCATTGGAAGAGGACACTACAGGGAGAGGAAGTGTAGTGGACTACATTCCAGTGTCTGCAATGAAATATAGACATATTTGATGTGTAATACATAATTGTGTCATATTCTTAGGTATTGATTTTAGTAGAATGATGTTTGATGTTATTGAATGCAGATGAGGATCTTAGATGCTTTTGTTTATTTCGATGGGGTTAGGGACAGAAGGTCTAGGAAGGGAGAGATTCATTGTATGATTCGATGGGTTGACCAGTCGTACAATGGATATTTATGGATAGGATTTTGTTTACATGGGTATTTAATTACATCATAGTTTCAAATGCATTTACATGGTTAATGAGGTTATCTGGAGTACCGACGGTGGTTGCCTGGGGCAGAGGGACCGTGAGAGAATTTTACTGTCTTGATTGATATGGATGGATGGCTGCTGGACAGTTTTTCGCTCTCACACTCCATAAAGATTTATTCATATGTCATAGTAATGTATTCACACTTCATAAACAGGTATTTCATAGAAAGGTATTTACACTCTAGAGGAGAATGTGTTTGGTTTAATGTTAAAGATACTCAATGATATAAATGGTTAATAGTCATAATCTTATTCTGTTTGTTTTCGAGACGTTTATTTCATCTCGAAAGGGGGGAATATCGTATCTGAAGATTATGCCTTTGTTAAATGTTTTCATGACGAAATGGAATGTTGGTTATGTTAGTATAATGTAACATATAATAGACAGGAAGTGTATTGTAAACTGGCCAGAAGAGGGAGCCCATCTTGTTGCATTGGTTATAAATAGGGGTACACGAAGAAGATAGGACAGAGCAGACATTAAAATTGGAGGACACTGCTCTCCGGACCACGCGTGTCTGTAAACTCATGCTGAAGCTTGTGGTCTGAATAAACCTTATGATCAATGTTCAGTATGAGCAGACTTCTTTTGTTGACAGCAATAAGGACCACCATTCATCATATACGACAGTACCCTTCCCAAGATTTGTGCCTCGACACAATCCTGTGTCGGAGCTCTACAGACAATTCCTTTGACCTCAAGGCTTGGTTTTTGCTCTAACTGTGGAACCTTATATAGACAGGTGTGTGCCTTTCCATGTCCAATCAATTGAATTTACCACAGGTGGACTCCAATCAAGTTGTAGAAACATCTCAAGGATGATCAATGGAAACAAGATGCACCTGAGCTCAATTTCGAGTCTCATAGCAAATACTTATGTAAATACGTTATTTCTGTCATCAATCTGAAATCTTTTCGAAGGCCAGGTGAATCCAGGTGAAAGCAATGATCCCTTATTGATGTCACTTGTTAAATCCACTTCAATCAGTGTAGATGAAGGTGAGGAGACGGGTTAAAGAAGGATTTGTAAGCCTTGAGACAATTAGGACATGGATTGTGTATGTGTGCCATTCAGAGGGTGAATGGGCAAGACAAAACTGGGTGTGGTAGTAGGTGCCAGGCGCACCGGTTTGTGTCAAGAACTGCAACGCTGCTGGGTTTTTCACGTTCAACATTTTCCTGTGTGTATCAAGAATGGTTCACCACCCAAAGGACATCCAGCCAACTTGACACAACTGTGGGAAGCATTGGAGTCAACATGGGCTAGCATCCCTGTGAAATGCTTTCGACACCTTGTAGAGTCCATGTCCTGATGAATTGAGACTGTTCTGAGGGGAAAAGTGTGTGTGTGTGTGTGTGTGTGTGTGAAGGTGTTCCTACTGTTTGGTATAATCAGTGTATGATGCTGTTGTTTAGTTTCTCGTATGATTGAGAATTGTCTAGGAAAATTCCTTTCACTTCAGATGTGCAAAAATGTATGACACATTTTATTTATCAATTGATTATTACCAATTTATGACCTCACTGTTTTTACAGTTTGGTTTAAGAATTTTAAAGTTTTGTTTATAGTTAATGATTGAATTATGTTTTGTCTGTTTGCTGCAAGGGATACAATAGCATCAATAAAGACATTGTTTCAGACTTTATTTTAATCCAAACATTATTTAGATTTACTGTTAAGCAGTTGTTTACATACTGTGAATAGACTACTGTCAGGTCTCAGATACAGTTGATAACTGTCACGGTTTCGGCCGAGGCTGCTCCTCCTCCTGGTTCGGGCAGGCTTCGGCGGTCGTCGTCCCCGGAGTACTAGCTGCCACCGATCTATGTTTCATGTTCGTTTGGTTTTGTCTTGATGTTGTACACCTGTGTCTTGTTAGTCCTCGTTAGTGTCCTATTTAGTTCTCGTTGTGTGTGTTTGTCTTTGTGTGTGATTGCTCTTCTGTTTTGTGTTGGAGCTACGTACTTCCCTCCAGTGTTTTGGAGAGGTTTTTTCGCACATGTTAGTGCGCCGTTTGTTTGACGCCTGTGTGCGCCGTTATTTCGCCTTCGGGCTTATTGTGCTTATTTTCTACGTAAATATTGCACTAAACTCTTTTGGACTGAGCTTCTGCGTCCTGCGCTTGATTCATGCACCACACCCACCTTCAGCACCCCTTGACAATAACAGAGTAGCCTTTGCTATCAAATGTCTACCGTTTATTGGCAGTGATAATGACTTAATTATCTCATAAAGTACAGTAGAAAACATTTCTACACTGCTTAAGAAACAATGAAACTGGAACAACATGGATCATCTCCTATGCCTATAGCAACTGACACTATGTACCCTTGTTTATGTGGTTTACTGAGGTGTATATATATTTTTTTGGCAGTCTCTTTGCTACACGGGGATCTCACCACATCCTCTGCCATTCCAACCACCATTGACATAACTACTCCAACTACTGCTGCCACTCCTGTCCCTCCAGCTACTGCTGCCCCTACCTCTATCCCTATCACCAGTACCACTCTCCCCACCAATTCTACCCCCACCTCCACCACGACCTCTCCCACCACCTCCACCACCACAACCCCTCCTCTGGACTGTATCACTGGTGGTGAGCTGGAGAGTGGAGACTGTTTCTGTCATGGTGATTGGACAGGAGAGACCTGTTCAGAGGGTAAATCCACACCTTTATACTATACCTAACCCTGGATCTCACATTCAAACTCCACTCCACAATACTACACTACTATACCTAACCCTGGATCTCACATTCAGATTCCACAACACTATTCCCTGGATCTCACATTCAGAACGGATATTTCATGTTTGCAGTCATACATTCTGGTGCATGTTGAAATGTGTTTTACTTTGATAGAGAATTTCTGCATTTCAACCATCAAGGATGGATTCTCCTTCCCAGTTGCAGTGGTAGGCTGGTCTGCTTATTCAGAAGAGAAGTGTGGTGAGGAGACAACCAATGGTATGTTACTTTTATTCACCTTAAATGACAAACATGTATTAATCTGTTACAGTCCTAATTAATGTTCTATAAGGTAACACAAAATCTTGAATATCTTTTTATATTGGTTCCTCCAGCCGGTTTACCAGCAGCCTTAGCAGAATGTTCGAATGACACTGGATCTCCGATGTTTGATTATCCTGAGAAGTTGAACTGTGAATTGACCCTCAGTGACATTCTAGGAAATGTAAGTCAATAGGCATATTTTTTATTATCCTGATTTATGACCTGTCTCCATTTTGCGTTCTTCTTTCTTTGGGTCAGATAGAGTTATCATTATGAAGAGTCGATCTTAACAGTTTGAAGATCAGTATCAACTGGCTTTTACCTTCAGCTCATGTATTCTGTTTCTTTATTCTGCTTAACAGTTGATGAGGAACATTTTACATTACATTTTATTTTTATATTTAGTCATTTAGCAGACGCTCTTATCCAGAGCAACTTACATTTTCATACTTTTTGCATACTGTGGCCCCCCTTGGCATTTTTCCTATTTCGTTGCCTTAGAACCTGGAATTAAAATGGATTTGGGGGGGGGGGGGTTGTATCATTTGATTTACACAACATGGCTACCACTTTGAAGATGCAAAATATTCTTTATTGTGGTACAAACAAGAAAATACACCAAAAAACTGAACTTGAGCGTGCATAACTATTCACCCCCCCCCCCCCCCCCCCCAAAGTCAATACTTTGTAGAGCCACCTTTTGCAGCAATTACAGCTGCAAGTCTCTTGGGGTATGTCTCTATAAGCTTGGCACATCTAGCCACTGGGATTTTTGCCCATTCGTCAAGGCAAAACTGCTCCAGCTCCTTCTAGTTGGATGGGTTCCGCTGGTGTACAACAATCTTTAAGTCATACCCCAGATTCTCAATTGGATTGAGGTCTGGGCTTTGACTAGGCCATTCCAAGACATTTAAATGTTTCGCCTTAAACCACTTGAGTGTTGCTTTAGCAGTATGCTTAGGGTCATTGTCCTGCTGGAAGGTGAACCTCTGTCCCAGTCTCAAATCTCTGGAAGACTGAAACAGGTTTCCCTCAAGAATTTCCCTGTATTTAGCGCCATCTATCATTCCTTCAATTCTGACCAGTTTCCCAGTCCTTGCCGATGAAAAACATCCCCACGGCATGATGCTGCCACCACCATGCTTCACTGTGGGGATGGTGCTATCGGGGTGATGAGAGATGTTGGGTTGCGCCAGACATAGCATTTTCCTTGATGGCCAAAAAGCTCAATTTTATTCTCATCTGACCAGAGTACCTTCCTCCATATGTTTGAGGAGTCTCCCACATGCCTTTTGGAGATCACCAAACGTGTTTGCTTATTTTTTTCTTTAAGCAATGGCTTTTAAGCAAAAGCTCGGCTCTGTGGAGTGTATGGCTTTAAGTGGTCCTATGGAGAGATACTCAAATCCCCGCTGTGGAGCTTTGCAGCTCCTTCAGGGTTATCTTTGGTGTCATTGTTGCCTCTCTGATTAATACCCTCCTTGCCTGGTCCGTGAGTTTTGGTGCCCTCTCTTGGTAGGTTTGTTGTGGTGCCATATTCTCTCAATTTTTTTAAGAATGGATTTAATGGTGCTCCGTGGGATGTTCAAAGTTTCTGATATTTTTTTATAACACAACCTTGATCTGTACTTCTCCACAACTTTATCCCTGACCTGTTTGGAGAGCTCCTTGTTCTTCATGGTGCCGCTTGCTTGGTGGTGCCCCTTGCTTAGTGGTGTTGCAGACTCTGGGACCTTTCAGAACAGGTGCATATATATTGAGATCATGTGACAGATCATGTGACATTTAGATTACACACAGGTGGACTTAATTAACTAATTATGTGACTTCTGAAGGTAATTGGTTGCATCATATCTTATTTAGGGTCTTCATAGCAAAGGGGGTGAATACATATGCACGCACCACTTTTCTGTTATAAATTTTTTTGAATTTCTTGAAACAAGTTTTTTTTTCATTTCACTTCACCAATTTGGACTATTTTGTGTATGTCCATTACAGGAAATCCAAATATAAATCCATTTAAATTACAGGTTGTAATGCAACAAAATAGGAAAAACTCCAAGGGGGATGAATACTTTTGCAAGGCACTGTACATTTTCATAATAGTCCCCTGTGGGAATTGAACCCACAACCCTGGCATTGCAATTGCCTTGCTCTACCAACTGAGCCACATAATTAGTATTGACAATTTTAATATCCAAATGTACTCACAGTTCAGCATGTTGCTGCCACTTGTACATTGTTCTGTTGAAAATATAATAATATATATATATATATATATATATATATATATATATATATCATTCTCTCTCCCTATTCAGATCTCCAGCAGTTCAGGTGATTTAAAACAGCAAGCCTTCAGTACTCAGATCCTGACGTTCCGACCAGAGCGGCTATCAGCTGACAGCATCACCACAGCAGCTCAGATAGCTAACACTCTGCTTCAGTCTGTAAATATCACAGAGGTATAACATGTTTTCAAATCAAGTCGTGACTATGACAAGTTCTGGAGAGAAACGTGAGGTTGTTACTGCAGTGATTTGAACACTTGAGGGTCATTCCCTGGGTTTGATCATGTTGCAGGACATCACAGTGGCAGCTGTGACTATCATCAGTCATTTGCTGAATGCCAGGAATGAGAGTGCAAAGGAGAGAGACACTGTCCAGAGGTGTGTGTGTGTTTTTCTACATATGTTTGAGTTTACGTGTGTACGTGCGTGTCTGCATGGGTGCATGTAAACAAATGTTTTTCTGTGTTTCTCTCCCAGCCTCACAGAGACCCTGGAGAAGTTTTCCCTGGACCAGCATAGTAACGTGTCCTTGGTGGTTCAGCCCAACCTGGTAGTCCAGTCTGTCCAAGTATCAAGTGACACAGTAGGGATCCAGTTTACTGCTCTGACTGGTGGGTGGGACTGCTAGTGAACCTACATACTGCATTTAAAGTGATAGTTTATATCTGTGTTAACAGACTGGTTAATATTTTTTAAATCGTATTTTTCATATGTTTCTCCTCTACTGTTGGTCAATAAGGTTTGGTATGGATTTGATTTGTTGTACTACAGACAAGTACAGAACAGTGGAGGCTGCTGAGGGGAGGACGGCTCATAATAATGGCTGGAACGGAGCGAATGGAATGGCATAAAACACATGGAAACCATGGAAACCACGTGTTTGAAGTATTTGATACCTTTCCACTTATTCCGCTCCAGCCATTACCATGAACCCGTCCTCCCCAATTAAGGTGCCACCAACCTCCTGTGGTACAGAAGGAACACTATACTGTTCAGCTTTACATTTCTAAATCAAATTAATCTCCTCCAGGAAGATCTGGTAATTTTGTGGCCAAAAGAATTGATCTCAACACCTCTGAACTGAAAGCTATCAAAGGAGGTGCTACCGATGTCCAGATTGTTATCAAATTCCCACCAGGTGAGCCAATGTTGGTATAATTACATTTACATTTTAGTCATTTAGCAGACGCTCTTATCCAGAGCGACTTACAGTTAGTGAGTGCATACATTATTATTTTTATTTTTTTCATACTGGCCACCCGTGGGAATCGAACCCACAACCCTGGCGTTGCAAACGCCATGCTCTACCAACTGAGCTACATCCCTGCCGGCCATTCCCTTCCCTACCCTGGACGACACTGGGCCAATTCTGCGCCGCCTAATGGGTCTCCCGGTCGCGGCCGGCTACGACAGAGCCTGGATTCGAACCAGGATCTCTAGTGGCACAGCTAGCACTGCGATGCAGTGCCTTAGGTTAACAGAAGAAAATAAATACAAAATAAGACAAAATAAGGACAGACAAAGGACATCAAAGTAAAACAGTCCTCTAAAAGACACAAGAGAGAAAAATAAGACACAAGAGAGAATAATACAATTACAAACAGTGCATAAATTCAAGCTTAAATTTCCTTATACAGCTTTCACGAGAGCACTTAACAGCTCTTTGTGTAAATAAAGTCCTGATATGAACAACAATCTCTCTCTCTCTCTCTCCCACCTCTCTCTATTTCTCCCTCTCTCTCCCCTCCTCTTTCTCCCCCGCCCCCCTCATTCTCTCCACCCCCTCTCTCTCTCTTTCTCCCTCTCTCTCCCCTCTTTCTCCTTCAATCCACTCAGATCTGCGTAGTAAAAACACAAACCACTCCATTGGTTTTGTGCTCTACCAAAACGACAGGTTCTTCAGGTCCAGGACTTTCAGAGCTTCTTCAGGGACCAGCAGAAGGGTCATCTCTGCTAACCTGGGACAAGTGTCTGGGTTACATGTTGAGATGCTCTTCAAGCCTACAGTAAGATTTCTATTGGAATCAGTAAACGCATAGTGGTCCAAATTCTCTGGGAAACGTAATGTGAAGTTATCCATTATCTACTGTGCATTCGGAAAAGTATTCAGACCCATTCACTTTTTCCACAATTTGTTACGTTACAGCCTTATTCTAAAATTGATTAAATTGTTTTTTCCCTCATCAATCTACACACAATACCCCATAATAACAAAGCAAAAACAGGTTTTTAGAAATGTTTGTAATTTTTTTATTTATTTTTAATAACGGAAATATCACATTTACATAAGTATTCAGACCCTGTACTCAGTACTTTGTTGAAGCACCTCTGGTAGTGATTACAGCCTTGAGTCTTCTTGGGTATGACGCTACAAGCTTGGCACACCTGTATTTGGGGAGTTTCTCCTATTCTTCTCTGCAAATCCTCTCAAGCTTTGTCAGGTTGGATGGGGAGCGTCGCTGCACAGCTATTTTCAGGTCTCTCCAGAGATGTTCAATCGGGTTCAAGTCCGGGCTCTGGCTGGGCCACTCAAGGACATCCAGAGACTTGTCCGGCAGCCACTCCTGCATTGTCTTGGCTGTGTGCGTAGGGTCGTTGTCCTGTTGGAAGGTGAACCTTCGCCCCAGTCTGAGGTCCTGAGCGCTCTGGAGCAGGTTTTCATCAAGGATCTCTTTGTACTTTGCTCCGCTCATCTATCCCTCAATCCTGACTAGTCACCCAGTCCCTGCCGCTGAAAAACATCCCCACAGCATGATGCTGCCACCACCATGCTTCACCGTACGGATGGTGCCAGGTTTCCTCCAGACGTGACGCCTGGCATTCAGGCCAAAGGGTTCAATCTTGGTTTCATCAGACCAGAGAATCTTGTTTCTCATGGTCTTAGAGTCCTTTAGGTGCCTTTTGACAAACTCCAAGCGGGCTGTCATGTGCCTTTTACGGAGGAGTGGCTTCCGTCTGGCCACTCTACCATAAAGGTCCAATTGATGGAGTGCTGCAGAGATGGTTGTCCTTCTGGAAGGTTCTCCCATGTCCACAGAGGAACTCTGGCGCTCCCTGACCAAGGCCCTTCTCCCCCGATTGCTCAGTTTGGCCGGGCGACCAGCTCTAGGAAGAGTCTCTGTGGTTCCAAACTTCTTCCATTTAAGAATGATGGAGGCCACTGTGTTCTTGGGGACCTTCAACACTGCAGAAATTATTTGATACCCTTCCCCAGATATGTGCCTCGACACAATCCTGTCTCGGAGCTCTACGGACAATTATTTCGACCTCATGGCTTGGTTTTTGCTCTGACATGCACTGTCAACTGTGGGACCTCGTATAGACAGGTGTGTGCCTTTCCAAATCATGTCCAATCAATGGAATTTACCACAGGTGGATCCCAATCAAGTTGTAGAAACATCTCAAGGATGATCAATGGAAGCAGGATACAACTGAGCTCAATTTCGAGTATCAGAGCAAAGGGTCTAAATACTTATGTAAATAAGATATATATATATTTTTTCTTAAAACCTGTTTTCGCTTTGTCATTATGGGGTATTGTGTGTAGATTGCTGAGGATCTATTTTTTATTTAATCAATTTTAGAAGAAGGCTGTAACTTAACAAAATGTGGAAAAAGTCAACGGGTCTGAATACTTTTCGAATGCACTGTAGGTCAAGTGTCAAACTCATTCCACAGAGTACGTGATTAATAATTAAGGTCACTGATTAGTAAGAAACTCCCCTCATCTGATTGTCTAGGTCTTAATTGAAAGGAAAAACCAAAAACCAGCACACACTAGGCCCTCCATGGAATGAGTTTGACACCCCTGATCTAAGTTATCCATTGACACTTATCCGCCACAATGAACAAGGAAGCATATTTTTGCCAGTGAACAAGGAAGCATATGTTGTCTTGTATATGATATGATCTATCATAATTGAAACTTATTCTTTCCCACATTTAAGGAATGACCTGTTATACTTCACAATTGACTTTATTTTTTTTTTTAATGAGAAATGTTGTGAATGCATGTCTTTTGCTGAAGGATTACAGAGAGTTTGTTTCTGTTCTCACTTCTCAGGCTGTCCCCAACGCCTCCCTTTTTGACTTTGCCTGCGTGTCGTGGAACTACACAATGAACGACTGGAGCACCTATGGCTGCTCCAAAGTCAACAACTCAGCAGACGGCCTACGATGTTTCTGTAATCACACCACTAACTTCGCTGTGCTTATGGTGAGTAGCTAGCTGCCTTCATCTCCCTTTAACTGACCACACTTTGACCTATGGAAGGGGTTCCCAAACTTTTTTGGCCCACAACCCCGTTTTGATATCTGAAAATTCTCATGACCCCAACCATGTGAATTTTCTTTTGTAATTAAGAGCCAATGTTTACTTTTTTATATGGGGTTATAACAGTCAATTGCAAAACATTCAGTATTTCTGATTGTATTCTCAACTCCCCATCACATACTTTTAATGTGGGGCTATGACAGTCAATAGCAAAGTGGTCTGACATAATGTCTCTTATCTCACCACCTCTAATGAGATGATGAGATCAGAGACCTGATGCATGTCGCATTGGAGCTTCTCAAAGTCAGGGGGTGTGGTTGACAGTGCCCACCTCATCTCTGCTGTCACTTCCAACCTGGATCGATATTTGGTTTTAATGCAGACGAGTGCACTAAATCCAGCCTCACACAGATATTAGCTGGCAAAGGGTACCATGAGTTTTAATGCTCGGAGGGAGACGGCAGGGTATTGCCTTTGAGTCAGGAACCAAAATGGGTTATCTGCAGCATCGGGTCATATGACGGCTCGATCAGCTTTCGATTTCACTTACAGGCATGTCAACTGAGGCAGGATCACAGTCAAACAGATTTCTCTCCAATAGGAAATCTTTCCACTGAATCCACTGATTCGGTCACTCATCTGTAGAATGTTTTTGTAATTCCCCTGCATGCTTGCGTTCAGTTCGTTCAGTTTCCCAAATATGTCAGTTTCAAAGGGAAGGAGACACATTTTCTTTTCATTACACAGAAAGTCAAGTCTTTTTTTTGTTGTTTTACCATTCGTTACCATGGAATCTGTTTTTCTACAGTATAGCCATGCAGCGCATCCTCTGTACAGTTTCATGCTTGAGAATCGTGAGACAGAACAATACGTCCTCGTGAATAGCATCCCCCGACAGGTAGCGAACAAAATAATATGCATGGGCATCTCGGCCCTCACAACTAACGTCCATTTGGAAAGCATAAGCTGGGGAGTATTTGAGTGGTTCAGTAGGTTTCATATTGATTGCTAGCTATAGCATAAATTCTTAGTTTTACAGTGTTATCTGACAAAGGTATTGATGTGAGTTTCTGTGACTCGGCCTCCCCACACCTTGTTTTCACCATATCGATTGTGGCGGTAATATCTCTGAAATAGTGTGTGGTTTCATTCTGTAGTGGGCCTAGCCATTCACCTGGGAATAGGGTGACCACATGTCCCAGATTGTGCGCATTTTGGCCCTTTGTCCCGCAACCAAACAATCATGTCCCGCATTTTTATCAACAAATTCAAACACCACCAATTTAGAAAAAACGATGATTTGTCCAGTATTTCAGTCAGACATTCCAACCTGTCACATTGCGCTTATGAAAAAATGTACCTGCATATCATAAGGATGTGGTAGCCTATGTCATGGGAATGTTAACCCCTTCTCCAATCGTTGTTGAGATCTGATATTCTGCGCAGCGCAAGACGAGTCATAGACCTATCGTCAACAAATATTTCTAAAATCCTTTCAGGCTAAATTCCAGCTAAACTTGGAGAGGACAGTTCATTTCCACCTTGTTACTCTCAGATTGTATAAAACATCTAATTGATTAGCTGAAAGTTCAACAATATCTCATAGTTAGGCCTCCTAACTTCTTCAAAAAGCTTCTGATTAAGAGCTAGAAAATTAGGGAAATAGCCACATTAGACGGAAAGATATAATCATAGCAGTGGGAAGTAGGGTGCTGAGGGTGTTGCAGCAGCCCCTGAAAAATCACAATGACAAAAAAATAATAATACATATTTTCACTGAAGTAGTGCATTGGGCCTTTACTAGTCCTGCATTAGCAGACCGGTATAGCCGTTTTATAGTGTGGGCAAAGAAATTGTTTCAGCAAAAAAGACGTGAAGAATTATCATTCACAATTGACAGCGATGATACATTGGCCTATTTCTAAATGAGGTATAGGGTAGGCTACACTGTCCCGCAAAATCATCCTGTTGTCCCGTATTTGTGTATTTTAAATGTGGTCGTCTTAAGTGGGAATGATTCAAGTGCAACGGTCAAGTATGGTCTTTTCCCACGATCTAGGGCGCTCTCTCGTTGAATTTTATGTTTTAGATTTGAATAATTTTCATTTCAATTTTTAAGGTTAACCACATTACAATGATTTTGAGATACAAAGACAATATTATAATATTTTATACAAATTACTATTATTATTATTATTATTGTAATTTTTTGCAGGATTTTGGAAATTCTCCTGCGATCCCATTTTCATACCAGGCGAACCCACATCGGGTCGCGACCCCTAGTGTGGGAACCGCTGACCTATGGTTTACCACAGCATATCCAGACACATGAGGGACATGACTTTATACAGTATGACTGTGACAAACTTAGTGTTGAAATGTATTTTTTTATTTTCTTTCTACAGTCGTTCAGGAATGATTTTAAATACGCTGATGCTCTAAACTGGATCACCATATTGGGATGCTCCATGTCCATCATAGGGTTGAGTTTAACAATAACATTCCAGATCGCAACCAGGTAAGATCCTACAGGGTTCCAGAACCAATTCAACATATACAATAACATTTGATATTGTGACCCGGTAAGATCCTACAGGGTTCCAGAACCAATTCAAAATATTGGGTGCATCTCAATAGTGTAAAGAAGCCCTTTGTCTGATCCAACATGACTTGATAGGTGAAACCATTATGAAACCCACTATTATTGAACCAACACATCCATAGCTACGCATCTAACTTCCCTAACATAGTGTTGTCTATCACCTATCCCCAGGAAATCACGCAAAACCAACCCAACGGTCCTCTTAGTGAGCGTCTGCGTGTGTCTCCTGATCTTCACCCTCCTCTTCATGTTGGGAGTGGACAACCCTCATAAACAGCTGGAGAAACCTGAAATACAGGAGGACAACATTCTCCCCTCGTCCGACACACACACAGAGCGGGACAGAGGCCCCTGTACTGCAGTCGCAGTCCTGCTGCAGTACTTCCTGTTGGGGACGTTCACCTGGAACACGATGTACGCCACACATGTCTTCCTGATGATCAGAAACAGCCTGGCCACCAGCCCGTCACATTTCACAGCCTATACCGTGGCCATCGGATGGGGTAGGACAGCATGGAACAAAATAAAGTATTTAGTTGTTTCAGAAGCTTTGGCTGACATTTTCCCTGGGCTCCTTGAACCAAAACGAATGCTAGGTTATATTTTCAGGCTCTAATAAGCCTAAAATAGAACTTCAAAGCAACTTGTATAGTGATGTTCTGTCTTTAGAGGATGTATGTGTAGTATATAATCTGTATATGTCTGCATGCTAATCTACCAGGAATTAACAACAACATTCTCTGTCCTTTAGGACTGCCTGCGGTTGTGGTGGCCCTCACCTTAGGAATTAGTTACAGAGTGGATAATCCACTGGGTTACAGGCAGGAGGAATTGTGAGTCAATACTGTATTTTACAATACTATACTTTACTATACTGTACTGTACTTGAAAGAGAGCGATCCGGCTCTACGTATTTACTGGTTTGTGAACCACTGCATGGGCAGAGTGTGGGGTGCATGGGGACAGTCTGATTGGCTGAAGCCCCGAGCTGGAGGTGATCGATATCTCTCACGTGAACTGTACTGTATTGTACTATACTGTACTGTACTACCAATATCAATGTGGGGAAATTGCTGTTTAAAATGTTATAACTAATACTGTAAAAGGTTTTCCCTATCAATTTTCGTATTGTATGCTTTTAACGATGGCAACAAGCAATTTTAAAAGTTGTAAAAAACTAAAAGAATGATCCATTGTATTGAAAGGTTTCTTGTTTACTTATGCCACCCACCATGTTTACTTAATACCATGTTTTCAAATCATTGGCGTCCTGTTTTGTCTGTCACAAAGTCCCACTCTCTATCTCATTCATTTGACCTCTCAGTTGCTGGCTTGCTGCCCTCGATCCAAAGGGGAACTTTGACTTCAAGCTGCCAATGTTTTGGGGGTTCCTGATCCCTGTGGCGTTCATGCTTATCTTCAACATGGTGGTGTTGGTGTATTTTGCAGTTACAACATCCAAGACCAACCCACATATAACCAGGTAACATTAATGGGGGCATTTGGGGGGCACAAAGTAGAACGTTGTAGTCATTAAGATCAGTCTTGATTTAAATGCCTACTAACGAGCTTGTTAATTTTGTATTGTCTTTCAATTAAAACTTTTTATAAATAAAATGCATACTTTTTTAAATTATTAATTCAGTAATTAGTAAGCAAATCATACAATTTGATGAGCACCATTCTCTAACCTACTGAGCCATTGGAAGCATAATGTTCTTACAGTGGGGAAAAAAAGTATTTGGTCAGCCACCAATTGTACAAGTTCTCCCACTTAAAAAGATGAGAGAGGCCTGTAATTTTCATCATAGGTACACGTCAACTATGACAGACAAATTGAGAAAAAAAAATCCAGAAGATCACATTGTAGGATTTTTTTATGAATTTATTTGCAAATTATGGTGGAAAATAAGTATTTGGTCACCTACAAACAAGCAAGATTTCTGGCTCTCACAGACCTGTAACTTCTTCTTTAAGAGGCTCCTCTGTCCTCCACTCGTTACCTGTATTAATGGCACCTGTTTGAACTTGTTATCAGTATAAAAGACACCTGTCCACAACCTCAAACAGTCACACTCCAAACTCCACTATGGCCAAGACCAAAGAGCTGTCAAAGGACACCAGAAACAAAATTGTAGACCTGCACCAGGCTGGGAAGACTGAATCTGCAATAGGTAAGCAGCTTGGTTTGAAGAAATCAACTGTGGGAGCAATTATTAGGAAATGGAAGACATACAAGACCACTGATAATCTCCCTCGATCTGGGGCTCCACGCAAGATCTCACCCCGTGGGGTCAAAATTATCACAAGAACGGTGAGCAAAAATCCCAGAACCACACGGGGGGACCTAGTGAATGACCTGCAGAGAGCTGGGACCAAAGTAACAAAGCCTACCATCAGTAACACACTACGCCGCCAGGGACTCAAATCCTGCAGTGCCAGACGTGTCCCCCTGCTTAAGCCAGTACATGTCCATGCCCGTCTGAAGTTTGCTAGAGTGCATTTGGATGATCCAGAAGAGGATTGGGAGAATGTCATATGGTCAGATGAAACAAAAATAGAACTTTTTGGTAAAAACTCAACTCGTCGTGTTTGGAGGACAAAGAATGCTGAGATGCATCCAAAGAACACCATACCTACTGTGAAGCATGGGGGTGGAAACATCATGCTTTGGGGCTGTTTTTCTGCAAAGGGACCAGGACGACTGATCCATGTAAAGGAAAGAATGAATGGGGCCATGTATCGTGAGATTTTGAGTGAAAACCTCCTTCCATCAGCAAGGGCATTGAAGATGAAACGTGGCTGGGTCTTTCAGCATGACAATGATCCCAAACACACCGCCCGGGCAACGAAGGAGTGGCTTCGTAAGAAGCATTTCAAGGTCCTGGAGTGGCCTAGCCAGTCTCCAGATCTCAACCCCATAGAAAATCTTTGGAGGGAGTTGAAAGTCCGTGTTGCCCAGCGACAGCCCCAAAACATCACTGCTCTAGAGGAGATCTGCATGGAGGAATGGGCCAAAATACCAGCAACAGTGTGTGAAAACCTTGAGAAGACTTACAGAAAACGTTTGACCTGTGTCATTGCCAACAAAGGGTATATAACAAAGTATTGAGAAACTTTTGTTATTGACCAAATACTTATTTTCCACCATAATTTGCAAATAAATTCATTAACAATCCTACAATGTGATTTTCTGGAAAAAAAAATCTCATTTTGTCTGTCATAGTTGACGTGTACCTATGATGAAAATTACAGGCCTCTCTCATCTTTTTAAGTGGGAGAACTTGCACAATTGGTGGCTGACTAAATACTTTTTTTCCCCACTGTATATCACAGCATTACAGCAGTCTATGACCGCAATCTAAGCATGTTGGTTATATTTCCCAGTACAAGACACACATCAATGAAGAAGAAGTTTCTCAGTAGCTTTTCTCTGGCTGTGGTGCTCAGTCTCTCTTGGATCCTGGGCTATCTGTTGCTCATTACACAGAACCAGACCCCCATGTACACCATACTCAACATCTCCTTCTGTGTACTCACCACCACTCAGGTAGTAAATGTATACACTCACTACTGTAAGTCGCTCTGGATAAGAGTCTGCTAAATGACAAACATTTTAAATATAAAGACTAGTGTGCTATTGTACCACAGAATCCAGACATGATTGAAAACTAGACAGCTACTAAACATTAAAAAATTCTGCTGCTCTTCATGGAAACGCTACCTTATGTTTGTCCTTGTGTGTTCCTGAAAATACTTGATAACATCTTTGTGTTTTTACTTTCGCTCCACAGGGCTTGCAGGTTTTCATTCTGTTCACAGCAAGAACAGCAATTGTCAAGAAAACGATGTCAAGTGCTTTGAAATCTGTCTCTAGCGCTGGGATCCCTCTTCACACCAAGAAGTACAGTCTATGGCGAGGCGAGCAAAGTGAAAAAGTAGAATCATACACACAGCAGGACACTGATCTGTCATTTCCACCTTGTTCCTCACAGACATCTAACTGATGGGCTGCAAGTTCAACCTCTGTTGTAAAATATCTCATATACCTCCACTATTTCCTATAATATACAGTATAATACACACCATTTTGTATCAATGTATTTTTACTGTGAATTCCCTCAGAAGTTGTGTTGTCCAAGGATTTTTTGCCTTTGCACGTACTGTATGTGTTTTTTGAATTGTAACTGTTTTGAATAAAACTATGATTATTCTCTTTGAATCTAATGTTTGTTTCAGTATTGTTAGTGAGAAATAACACTATTTTACACAAAATCTCAGAAAATAGCTTTAGACAGTGTAGCCTAGGGATGTCAAACTACATAATTTCCCCTGCGGGCCACGTTCGGTCTTTACCGAGGCTGCACTTAAAATGTATTAACCTTTTACTGCAGTGGGCTAAATCAGGCTCACATAGAGTGATTCTTGGTTGTCTTGGTAACAAATCTACCTTGAAACAAAAGTATACACCACACACACATGGTTATGGGCTTAAAGAAAAGAAGACACCTGTACCATGTCAGATAACGAGTTGAAATGTATTCAAGTTTGAGTTTCCATCCCAATATTACACTTTATATACAATACAGAAGACTGAAATATAACAAAACTCTTTGACATAGAAACACCAGATTTTCATCCTTAAAAAAAGAAAAACGTATTAATTATGAAATTAATAATAACATGGCCCATGAGGCCAAAGAGGGCACTTTTGGTCATTACTGCAGGAAAGGGCTACAAAGCTTCTGCTCCATCAGCCTGTATAGCTCAGACAACAAGCTCCAGCTGCCAATTACATATGTGGTAGTACAAGGCAACAAAAGCACGTCAGGCTATGATGCTGCGGGACAGCAAGAATGAGAGGGTTCGCCAGGCAGAGATCGAGGAGGTATGAAAGGCTGAGGAAGAAAGCAGGCATGTCAGGGGGCGGTATGAAAGGCTGAGGAAGAAAGCAGGTATGTCAGGGGGCGGTATGAAAGGATGAGGAAGAAAGCAGGTATGTCAGAGGGAGGTATGAAAGGATGAGGAAGAAAGCAGGTATGTCAGGGGGCGGTATGAAAGGATGAGGAAGAAAGCAGGGATGTCAGAGGGAGGTATGAAAGACTGAGGAAGAAAGCAGGTATGTCAGGGGGCGGTATGAAAGGATGAGGACTAAACCAGGCATGTCAGGGGGAGGTATGAAAGGCTGAGGAAGAAACCAGGCATGTCAGAGCCGTGGCCATGAAAAAACAGGGCAGCTGTACATGCTGGGGGAGTGTGAGAGAGAGGGCACACACCTGCCTGCGGGACAGCAAGGATGAGAGGGTCGCCAGCCAGAGATCAAGGAGGTATGAAAGGGTGAGGAAGAAAGCAGGCATGTCAGAGGGTGTTCTGAAAGGTTGAGGAAGAATGCAAAACATTTCTGCAGCATTGAAGAACACAGTGGCCTCCATCATTTTTAAATGGAAGAAGTTTGGAACCACCAAGACTCTTTCTAGAGCTGGCCGCCCGGCCAAACTGAGCAATCGGGAGAGAAGGGCCTTGGTCAGGGAGGTGACCAAGAACCCGGTGGTCACTCTGACAGAGCTCCAGAGTTCCTCTGTGGAGATGGGAGAACCTTCCAGAAGGACAACCACTCCTCAGTAAAAGGCACCTGACAGCCCGCTTGGAGTTTGCCAAAAGGCACCTAAAGGACTCTCAGACCATGAGAAACAAGATTCTCTGGTCTGATGAAACCAAGATTGAACTCTTTGGCCTGAATGCCAAGCGTCACATCTGGAGGAAACCTGCACCATCCCTACGGTGAAGCATGGTGGTGGCAGCATCATGCTGTGGGGATGTTTTTCAGTGGCAGGGACTGGGAGAATAGTGAGGATCGAGGGAAAGATGAACGGAGCAAAGTACAGAGAGATCCTTGATGTAAACCTGCTCCAGAGCGCTCAGGACCTCAGACTGGGGTGAAGGTTCACCTTCCAACAGGACAACGACCCTAAGCACACAGCCAAGACAACGCAGGAGTCTCTGAATGTCCTTGAGTGGCCCAGCCAGAGCCCGGAATTGAACCCGGTCGAACATCTCTGGAGAGACCTGAATATAGCTGTGCAGCGACGCTCCCCCTCCAACCTGACAGTGCTTGAGAGGATCTGCAGAGAAGAATGGTAGAAACTCCCCAAATACAGGCTTGTAGCGTCATACCCAATAAGACTCGAGGCTGTAATCGCTGCCAAAGGTGCTTCAAAAAAGTACTGAGTAAAGGGTCTGAATACTTATGTAAATGTCATATTTCCGTTTTTTCTAAAAACCTGTGTTTGCTTTGTCATTATGGGGTATTGTCTGTAGATTGATAAGGGGGGGAAAACAATTTAATCAATTTTAGAAAAAGGCTGTAACACAACAAAATGTGGAACAAGTCAACGGGTCAAAATCTATATCCACAGTAAAACGAGTCCTATATCGACATAACCTGAAAGGCCACTCAGCAAGGAAGAAGCCACTGCTCCAAAACCGACATAAAAAAGCCAGACTACTGTTTGCAACTGCACATAGGGACAAAGATCGTACTTTTTGGAGAAATGTCCTCTGGTCTGATGAAACAAAAATAGAACTTTTTGGCCATAATGACCATCATTATGTTTGGAGGAAAAAGGCAATGCTACCAAATACTAATTGAGTGTATGTAAACTTCTGACCCACTGGGAATGTGATGAAATAAATAAAAGCTGAAATAAATCATTCTCTCTACTAATCTGACATTTCACATTCTTAAAATAAAGTGGTGATCCTAACTTCCCTAAAACAGGGAATTTTATCTAGGATTAAATGTCAGGAATTGTGAAAAACGGAGTTTAAATGCATTTGGCTAAGGTCTATGTAAACTTCCGACTTCAACTGTATATAGTCCTGTTTTTTTACTGTCTGTATAGTCTGTTTATTGTGGCAGCACCATTTCACCGATTTAAATTCCTGTACATGCAAATGTTTTGGCAAATAAAGGTGATTCCTTGAAGGAGGAAGAAGAAGTAGCGATTACACTGTCGTCCGGCTCATAGAAGGCACAGGGTGGCGAGTACCTGTCAGGTGAGCCAACAGCGATGTATTTTAGATATTATACTTCCTCGCAGTCAATATTTGCTAAAGATAGTCCTCTATCCAGCACTTTTGGAATCATCCAGGCTGCCTGACTGTCTAGGTTTTGTTTCGATTACTTTTAGCATGCTGGGCAGAGTGAAGAGACTATAAATATTGATCCGTTATCATTTCAACACAGTTTCGATTTGGTTTGAGTCATTTCACTGTCGTTTGAGATAAAAAATAATCAGAAAATAAAATGAATTATTCTGGGCCGGATTGAATGGGATCGCGGGCTCATATCCAATCGATACTAGCCTAAACTAGACCTTGGAAAAACAAGATTACAGTAGATGTATTTCAATACATTTTGCCTAAAGAATGACTGTGGTATTATGTTATGGAGAGTTGATGTTGATGGTGATGTAGCTGTGACCTACATTTTTTACATTTTAGTCATTTAGCAGACGCTCTTATCCAGAGTGACCTAAAGGGGTGATGTTGATGTCGCCAGGAATTATGATGCTCACACTGCACTGTATATCTGCGTTGTGCTCCTCAAACAAATTCTGATGTAGAGTTTATACAAATTCTTATTTACATATGATTTGGTTTTTCTCTACCTCAACAGGCAAGGATATTGTCATTATATATGACAGTTATATCTCCTTAGTAGGGTTGCAATATTCCATGAATTTACAATAAATTACATGGTTTTCCCAAAATCCTGGTTGGAGGTTTCCCTGTGTCAGGAAGGAATAAGCAGGAAGTCCTGAATCCTCAAACCAGGATTTTTGGAAAACCAGGGAATTTATTGAAAGTTACTGGAATCCTAGCGAGCAAAACAGCGCACCTCTGTCTCTCTACGTGTAGGCCATCTATCTGACGCTGTCTGGTCCAAACGAGTATGACATTGTTGCCGCCCGTAGCATTGAAGGCAAGGGAAGCCAGCATGCATCTGGCCTCCCTTGACACATTTTTTAAATAAAACAATTAGCCAATCAGCGTTGAGCTAAACTGAGCGAGCTCAACTGTGAATGGTCCTGGCGCACCAAAAAAAAAGTGTCAAAGGAAGCCAGCTTGGATTTTGGCGTCACTCCTATTAAATCCCATTGAGAGAAAACCTAATTGACAGAAAAACTTGAATTGTTGTATCTGGTGTTGTGGTCCTCAGGTGGCTAGCTAGCAAAAATTGCCCCTTTCCTAAATTAGCCATGGATGGAGATAGGGATTTGGATTTACTTAATTCTCCATACTAGCCAATGATTATAATGGCGATTCTGATCCAACCATTAATACATACATTGTTGTGCCCCCCACCTGAGAGGATGGAAGTTCAATATGTAGCTAGATGTAGAAGGCTAATGTTAACTAGCTAACTATGAATGGAAGCCAGGTAGTCTAGGACAACAACAAATAAAAGCGTGTACTGTATGACAGAGTGATAGACCGTTTCCTCAACATGAAAGAGAGGAGGATGGAATTGGCGTTTCTCTACAAGTAGGGTGAGTCAACATGTTTTCTACTTGCACAAACGCACACAGAAATCATAACCATTGACAGCCACATCGTATTTAGCTTACATTTATTGGACTCAATTGTTTTTGGTATCTTTTAGTTGTCACTGTATTTGACTAAGAAAAGGTGATTTGATGATGTTGAAATATTGAAGTTTCTTTGCGAGTTGTGGTAACTCTGTGGTCCGAAACATTAACTTGCTTGACCTTGTTGTAGGTCACGTAACTGTCTGTTACTGTACACGCAATATGATTTGGGACTTCACAGGACAGAGCTAATTGGTTTTGTGATAAAACAAAGGTGTGGTTGAATTTATTCTGCCACTGTGTCTGTCTTCTTATTGTCTCGGCCTTTAGGCATATATGTCATGCTCGCAAGGCATATGAATTAATAGGTTATAGAGCAAACAATGCAATTATCACAACACATAGGTTGTAATATGGCTTTGGCTTCCACAGTGATTTTACCCACGCACCGCTACTGATAAGTAAGCACTGTTAGTCTACACCTGTTGTTTACGAAGCATGTGACAAATAAAATGTGATTTGATTTTGAAGCAGCAACCTCTGTCTCTACCTTCAACTGCCATGTGGTGGCGCCAATACTCTTCCTCTAAAGGGGGATTTCTTATGGATAGTGGAACGGTCCATCTAAACTGTTCACCAGTCTTCCTCAATAACGTGCAGCTAGGTAGAGATGTTTATGAAAATACTTTTATCATATTAACTGTCCCTTATGTATGTCTAATTTCAAGAATTCAAGGTTAATTTGTTTCATAAGGGTAATTTATGGGTACATTCTTAGATAACTGCTATACATTTTTGCCCACTATTACAAGGACAAAAGCTACAGTTCAATAAAAAGTGTTTCTTTATTATTAAAAACAATGAGTTCAGCCTTTGAGCCTTCATTAGGGCCATGCACCTTGGTTGGACTGCAAATAGCGACAGACTGTATACTTCTATTTTGCACGAGTCGGTTAGGGTCAGAGTAAGTGATCACATCTCATGTTTGGCATTAGCGGACGGTTCTCAGGATGTACACTGACTGGTAATAGTGAGAAAAGGGCTGACATGGCGCTTCAGCCCTTTTTTAATGTGCACATTTTCACTTTTACTATCATAGTTATTAGTCTTTCCCTGTCTCTGTTCCAGGCCTTTCCTGGACACACACGTCAGGCTAGCGGCAGGAATAGAGCCCTTTTCTCGGAAGATCGGGAATACCAAGGTTACCAAGGATTCCAAGGTATTGATTGTGTGTGCGAGTGGGTTACAGGGCATCCGCTAAAAGCTGATCTGTACATGTCACCCCTTTCCTCTGTGATTTTCCATACTGTTCAAGGTAAACAATAGCCTGCTGACAAAAATGGACTCAACTCTCACTTTTGTTCAGTTGTGCAGATAGATTGTGGTTGTGGAAATAACTTATTTCCATGGAAAGCGGGTGTCTGTGTCCAAGGCCATCAGACTTTTTAAAGCAGAGGAATGCTCAGATGTCAATTCAACTTCTATTCCACGTTAGATCAAGTTAATTGAAATGATGTCGAAACAACATTGAATCAAAACACATTAATTTCACATGTTCCAAAAACACATGTTTTGACATGATTTCACGTGAGTTTTTCTGTAAGGGTAGCCCTATAGATTCATATATTCATGATAACACACTCAAGCCAGATAGATGTCTCTCCCGTCCATCTGATTTAAACAGAAACAACAGGGGAGGCATGTGGGAGAATACTTCATCACAATCATAAAGAATACATTCTCTGGATGTAGGAAAATGCAAGGCCTTCAAAACACAACAGTCTGTTACCACAGCAACGGCTCAGCTGGAAGCTGACTGGATCCAGGGTCATCAACCAGGGGGTGAGAGATTGTGGACAGGAGCTGTCGAGATTCCCCAGCCCCTATCCTGATCCAAGCTCTGAATCATCCCACAGCTAATTTGCTGAACTTTGTGGGAGCTCAGCTTCCAGCCCAAAGATGGATTTGCTAAGGCTGCTGGGAGAATGAGAGAGTGTGAGTGTGAGTGTGTGTTTGTGTGTGTGTGTGTGAGAGAGGTGATTCACCTAGGAGAATTTTGGTCTCCCACTGAGCTAGATGTTGGCTGGCATTCGGCCCTTCGGTCTTTGTTGTGGATCTCTCGGCTGTTTCTCAAATACCCCATCTGCAAGTTATAGGGGAGTCAATTAGACTGACTATACTCTGACTATGACCCCATGAGTAGAACTGTCAGGATGTGCTTCACGTGTTTTGAGGAATCTGTCTGATTTGGATCGACAACATTGTTTGTATCTACCGCTGGATGATTTGAGAAGCCTGAAGCCTCTCCCCTCCTCCCCTCCCTCCCTCCTCCCCTCCCTCCCTCCTCCCCTCCCCTCCTCCCCTCCTCCCTCCCTCCCCTCCCCCCTCCCCTCCTCCCCTCCCTCCCTCCCCTCCCCTCCTCCCCTCCTCCTTCTCTCCTGTGCTGTCAACACTTGGCTGTGCTCTCTATTACGGCCCTCGAATGCCTCAGTTTCAGCTAATATTAGAAGAAGAGAAACAAAAAAATGGAAAGGAAAATAAGCCTTTTTTTCTTTCAGAAGGCCGTCAGTCTGACCCAAGAGTTTAACACCCAGGAACCTTGCCACGTGCCGGGGCCTGTGACCTCACGTGGGCCTGTCAATCTAAGACATGTGGTGAGGGTTTTGGGATCCACACCCCCTACTGTTTCGCGGGATACACCCGAGCACAGAAAAAGGTGGGAGGGATATTAGAGAGTGATTCCCCAGCCATGCTGGCATTCTGACAGCTCTTGCTCCTTCACGCTTCTTCACCCTCTATAGTATCTGTTCAGTGTCATTCGGTTAGATGGGTGTTGTGAGCATGGAGGTACAGAGTGCCCAAGGCTTTTCCTTATGGTTGCGGTTGCGGTTGCTCTTCCTCTGAGAAACAGGATGTGTGGAGTGATCTAGTGTATTGTGTAACGTTAGTGTAGACATCTTATACCCCCCACAACATTTTTACCTGACAGCAGAATCACTCAGTGTCAATGTTCACATCTTACATTCTATTGGTAATGAGTAGCGAACAGGCTTTAACCTGTGTCAAGAGGCTTTCTATATCACAGTTTGTTTTTCACATTCACACTGACATCTACTAAGAACACAGCAGTACTCTGAACAACAACATTTTGGCTGAAGGTAGATACAGTGGGGAGAACAAGTATTTGATACACTGCCAATTTTGCAGGTTTTCCTACTTACAAAACATGTAGAGATCTGTAATTTTTATCATAGGTACACTTCAACTGTGAGAGACAGAATCTAAAACAAAAATCCAGAAAATCACATTGTATGATTTTTAAGTAATTAATTTGCATTTTATTGCATGACATAAGTATTTGATCACCTACCAACCAGTAAGAATTCCGGCTCTCACAGACCTGTTAGTTTTTCTTTAAGAAGCCCTCCTGTTCTCCACTCATTACCTGTATTAACTGCACCTGTTTGAACTCGTTACCTGTATAAAAGACACCTGTCCACACACTCAATCAAACAGACTCCAACCTCTCCACAATGGCCAAGACCAGAGAGCTGTGTAAGGACATCAGGGATAAAATTGTAGACCTGCACAAGGCTGGGATGGGCTACAGGACAATAGGCAAGCAGCTTGGTGAGAAGGCAACAACTGTTGGCGCAATTATTAGAAAATGGAAGAAGTTCAAGATGACAGTCAATCACCCTCGGTCTGGGGCTCCATGCAAGATCTCACCTCGTGGGGCATCAATGATCATGAGGAAGGTGAGGGATCAGCCCAGAACTACACGGCAGGACCTGGTCAATGACCTGAAGAGAGCTGGGACCACAGTCTCAAAGAAAACCATTAGTAACATACTACGCCGTCATGGATAAAAATCCTGCAGCGCACGCAAGGTCCCCCTGCTCAAGCTAGCGCATGTCCAGGCCCGTCTGAAGTTTGCCAATGACCATCTGGATGATCCAGAGGAGGAATGGGAGAAGGTCATGTGGTCTGATGAGACAAAAATATAGCTTTTTGGTCTAAACTCCACTCGCCGTGTTTGGAGGAAGAAGAAGGATGAGTACAACCCCAAGAACACCATCCCAACCGTGAAGCATGGAGGTGGAAACATCATTCTTTGGGGATGCTTTTCTGCAAAGGGGACAGGACGACTGCACCGTATTGAGGGGAGGATGAATGGGGCCATGTATCGCGAGATCTTGGCCAACAACCTCCTTCCCTCAGTAAGAGCATTGAAGATGGGTCGTGGCTGGGTCTTCCAGCATGACAATGACCCGAAACACACAGCCAGGGCAACTAAGGAGTGGCTCCGTAAGAAGCATCTCAAGGTCCTGGAGTGGACTAGCCAGTCTCCAGACCTAAACCCAATAGAAAATCTTTGGAGGGAGCTGAAAGTCCGTATTGCCCAGCGACATCCCCAAAACCTGAAGGATCTGGAGAAGGTATGGAGGAGTGGGCCAAAATCCCTGCTGCAGTGTGTGCAAACCTGGTCAAGAACTACAGGAAACGTATGATCTCTGTAATTGCAAACAAAGGTTTCTGTACCAAATATTAAGTTCTGCTTTTCTGATGTATCAAATACTTATGTCATGCAATAAAATGCTAATTAATTACTTAAAAATCATACAATGTGATTTTCTGGATTTTTGTTTTAGATTCCGTCTCTCACAGTTGAAGTGTACCTATGATAAAAAATTACAGACCTCTACATGCTTTGTAAGTAGGGAAACCTGCAAAATCGGCAGTGTATCAAATACTTGTTCTCCCCACTGTAGATAGATTGGACTCCCTAAGGGCTGATTTGATTGACATGTCCTCCTGTGTTCTGAGGATGACGTTGTCCAGGCTGTTATCATAGACTAGACATAACATAGTAAACAAAAACCCGGGACACTCAAATTAGTAATATATGTTACATTTGGTATGTTTACATAAGACAGGATGGCAAAAACGAAAGGTTGTGTGTGCGAATCTGGTCACGGACAACTTTATTTTAGCTAATTAGCAACTTTGCAACTACTTACTACTTTTTAGCTACTTCGCAATGACATAGCATGTTAGCTAACCCTTCCTCTAACCCTAACCTTAACCCTTTAGCCTACTTCCTAATCCTAACCCCTAGCCTAGCTAACGTTAGCCACCTAGCTAACGTTAGCATTAGCCACCTACCCACCTAGCTAACGTTAGACACAACAAATTGGAATTCGTAACATATCATACGAATTGTCATTCGTAACATAGCATACGAATTGTAATTCATAACATATCATAAGAAATGGATGATGGACATCCACAAATTAATACATACCATACCAAACGTAACATATCACACTAATTTGAGTGTCTCGGATTTGAGTTTACTATGTTACATTTACCCCTGAGTCCAGGTTGCAGACCTTTGTCAGTTTGGTCCCTTTGGACATATCCCAAGACCAGTGATGAATGGCATCTGTGGAATAAATATGACTGGCTTTAAGGGTAGAGAGAGAGAGATCATGTGATGAGTGATATCTACCATGACAGCTTGTTTCTTACTGTAGTTCTGACCCGAGAGAGCGTGTACTTACAAAGTGAAAGGCTTTGAACCTGAGTCTTTGTCTCTCTCTCTCTCTCTCTCTCTCTCTCTCTCTCTCTCTCTCTCTCTCTCTCTCTTCGTCTCACTGAGCTCCAGACCCACTGCCCCTCAGCAACATCTATCTCTTTTTCTAACGGAACAGGGCCACAGGGGTTCCGCTCTAGCCCTTCTCAATAAAGAGAATCATCTCCATTACAAAATGGTCTGTGATGATTTTTAAGGCCTCTTAAAACCAGCCCAGGGTGGAAACATTAGAGAATAATGCTTCTGATGATGAGGATCCCGGCCTTTGCCTGTTTTCATATGTCAGCTTTTATTTAAAGCCATTGTGGGGTTTAATTGTGAGCCATTGAGGAGGATTGATGGGCGCGACACCGCATCAGTAGGCCTTTCCCAGTTCGTACCTGAAGATGCCAAGGACTGGGAAAGGAGCAGTAGAAATTATATCACACATGGTTTCATGAAATTAACTTGAAGAAACACAATGCTAAGTGTAAGCTATGCCATTATTCACTGCTGCTGCTGTTGTCGTTTGGAAATCTCGTTTGTACCAAGAGATATATTGATATTCCATCACGCACCTGTGCACACTCTTATGGTTAAAGTGTATAGCTATTTACACCCATTTATTAACATACAACATCACCAGTTGGCAATAAAACGGAAGGGAGAGGACACATGAGGTGTCTTCTTAGCGAACATGGAAGAACTTGAGCGTTGGTTAGCATGTGAAAGAACAGCAGAATGGCTGATAGTGAATTTTATTTGGAAATATTACAGTAGAATATTCCTATGGTGTTATGGACCATATGGAAGCATGTCCTGTTTTCAGTCTGAACTGGGGTTTACCATCAAAGTGGTCATAGTCATATTAATATGTGCATTCTATACGATTTTTCCCCTATTAAGACCCTGCTGTGTTGGAAGTGGTATGGGGGCTCACCACAGACTCAGGCTAATAGGACGATGATGTGCTCCTGATCCTCACTGCTGTAGTGAAGCTGTCTCCCTTCCTGTTACCCGACCACGCTATGCTGCCGAAGGGAGAGAGAGAGACCCAAAAACAGCAGTCAGACCTGTGGAATCTCACAGAGGAACTGAAGCTCATAAAAATGCCCCCCTCCACCTCCCCTCCTCTCCCATCACTGGCTCTTTGTAAAGAATCGGAACACTCAGTGAGTGTCTGCGTCTCACTCTGCCCTCTCCTCTAGCTCAGTTGGTAGAGCAAGGCGCTTGCAGTGCCAGGGTTGTGGGTTCAATTCCCACGCGGGACCAGTATGAAAATGTATGCACTCACTGCTGTAAGTCGCTCTAGATAATAGTGTCTGCTAAATGACTGAAATGTAAAATTATATTTGACTCTGCTACAGACTCAAGTCACTTTCTGGAAGGCATTCTCTTCTCATCCACACACTCTGTGATGTCAGGTCACCACTCTGGTGGCAGTCTAACATCATCTACTCCACCTGTGAATAAGATGTGAAGAGGCTAATTGAAAAGATGTGTCCCTTTTCAGTCCTGTAGGACTCATGCTGAGCTGAGCTGGGTTTAAGAAAAAGCCCTTGTGAATTGATAGATATTGTGCGGATGATGATTCGGCTCATAAATTAGCTCTCTCCCCGTGAATCTGGTCTCCTCTCCTCTCTGTGTCTTTTAAAGAGAGGAATTCCTGGGTATTTGGCGAACAAGCAGCTCGCGTTAAATCACAAAGATGGATGACTGCCTGGCCAGTCTGATTTTCCCTTGCATGTGTTTTCACTTCAGGCATGTGTCAACAAAAGCAGCAATGCAAAATACTTCCCTTTAATTCGGGAGGCTGGCCAGCAGTGTGTTGCCATAACGATAGTAGATGGCATCTGAGGCCATTGTCACAGAGCAGTATAATCTATACCACAGGAGGTTGGTGGCACCTTAATTGGGGAGAACAGGCTCATGGTAATGACTGGTGCGGAATCAGTGGAATGGTATCATTCCATTTGCTCCGTTCCGGCCATTATTATGAGCCGTCCTCCCCTCAGCAGCCTCCTGTGATCTATACATGCTGTATCAGCTGAGTGGGGACTACGGTGTTAAACTATACACAGTACCTTTCTGTTTCGTCATCACACTTCATCTCAGTTAGTTAACCACTTCTGGTCTCTACAACTGGTTTATGCTTCAACGACTTTCCTTTTCAGCTACAGCCAGCATCTCTCCACGTTGAGAGAGAGAGAGAGAGAGAGCTGTGGTGGTACTGCATTATGTTAATATATGGCTGGATAAAGCAGTGAGCACCACAGACACATGGTGTTTGTTTAGAGTGGGGGAGGGAGGGGGGGATGCATAGGTTCCCTCAGCTTTGTTCTTCTTAAATACAGCTGTATGTCAGGTGATGTGTTGAGTCTCTAGAATGTTTGGCCTGTGGGAAGAGGAATGAAAGGGCAGTGATCATGTGTGATTAGGGGAGTGTGAACTGACTCTATCCATGCCTATGATTCTCAGAATGCTATTGTTCTTTGACGTCATCACAAACATACACTGGTGAGACCTTTAGGGTCCTATGCAGTTTTACAGTAACCAGGTTTCCGGGTGATGTCATCAAAGTCACAAGCATTGTTCTTGCACTACAGATTTGAATGCATTTCTTCAACAAAACCTGCAGACGCTTCAGCACTGGCATTGAGAACTATTGCTTTAGACCATATAAACTGAAAGCACAACTTCTGTCGTTGGCCACCATCCAAAAGACAGACAACAGGTGGAATTACTCTTTATGGCATTTTTGCTAGTTGTTTATCCCTGTGTGTCTAATGCCTTAAACCCGTGATCAAGTGCATTATGTATTTATTAGCCATGAGCCATATGTAAAGTCTCTGACATACTCCACAGGTGGTTGCAATAACCATGTTTATGGTGCCTGGAATTGAGACTTGTTTTGTAGCCATTATACCGCTGATCTGGTCTAGGTGTATGTCTATAATAGTTGTGATGAAGACGCCAAGCCCTCATAGATATACAACCATATTACATAGACATTATTCCAGGGTAACTTCAAAATTATATTACACTACAGTAGGTAGGTGGTACTGTAACACTGCAATTACTGCTGCTAATTCTGTTTTCAGACCATGTAAAGACTTTCAGATGCCATGTAAAAGTCAGATGTCAGATGCGCTTGGTCTTCTCTGACATCTGACCTTTGGTCTTCTCTGGGAATCAAGTTGTTGGTTTCTTACTCTAGCAACCTAAGACCCAACGTATCTCTTCTTCAGTTTTTCCTCTTGGAGATGCGGTCAGCCCCAGCATGTGCTTCCCCCGTTGGGTTGAACAGGAGGTTACTCCGTCCGCAGAGGTTTGTTTGTACACCCATTTAGAGTGGGAGTCGAGGGGTCCAGGGCTTTTCTTGGATGTGATGGACCACTGGAGAAGCAGATCTTGGAATAGTCAGGAGAGGATTAGCAGTGCTCTGTCTGTAGAAATAATCTAAACATCAAATATAATTTTCATAATTGCTCACAGCTGTGATGGTTAAAATAGTTGAGGGGTTACTGCATTGTGACATGATGACGGCAGACAGACATCTCTCTCTGATGCGTTCAGAGAATCATCGTAATTATACCGCAGGTTGGATTATGTCCGGTTTCTGTATTTTACTGCTCTGCTCTTTGGTCTTCTGTCTGAACTGGCTTAGGTCTTGTTTTCAGACTAGACACACATGAGCGGTCCAGAGTGTCTTAATGGTCAAATTCGAGCAAGGCTGTTTGTATGATATCCGGCTCAAAGGAACATTCTAGCTGAGAGGGGATAAGGGTTTTCCACACTTTCATTTTTCTAACAAACAGCAGTTAGACTGAAAGGTGTTGATTTAATTTATACTCTCTATCACTGCCATCGAAGTTGACCAAACATAGAGTTGATAGATTTAAGAATTTGCTACGATCCCTGCACGTAGTGTGCAGTAATCAAGTAGATGTCACTTAGGTGACTTCCTGTGTCTGCTAAGATATTTACTATTGCTGCTCACACTGGGTGAATTAAACCTTTGTTTGAGGTTTGAGTAGGTTTGGTTCCTGAAAGGCTCCATTCCCATGATTGTCCATCACATTGAGATTAAGCCCTCTTCAGCACACATGACTGGGGAAACGGATTCCTTCCTAGAAAAAAGTCTGACAAGTGATGGTGTTTAATTTCTTGGCGTCCTCCTGGGCCTCAACCCCAGCCAAGTTATGCTCTCACAGGGAATTGTTTCAACCCACAAATATATATTATTTCTTATCAATGTGTAAGACAATCACGTCAAAATACATTTTTAAACTGCAGTATGTGTTGTAGTCTCTAAAGATTTACAGTTTGAGCTTTTTCGATCTTTAGGGTCTTTGAGGCATATTCACAGGATATACTCAACCTTGAAGATATACAGTATAAGTAGAGTTTTGGAATCTACTGTATCTATTCCTCTCCAAAAAGGGTTCTCCAATGGGACAGCCAAAGAACCGTTTTGGAACAAGAGTAGTCTTAATGATTTCATTGCTGTTTGGAATCACCATTTCTATCTCCCCAAGGCTCTTGCTAATAAAACTTGTTTATGTGTGGCTCATTAAGATCTGGTCCATTGTTGTGATTCAAGGTTTCGAGTAAACTTGTTTACAGGGATCATTACGGTGGTTTGGACTGATTCAACCACTCTTTCCCCCCGGTGCTCCAGGTCTTTCTCTGTGAGGTTCTGTGCCATCTCCCAGTCTGCTCAGGAGATTTAAGAGCGGGTTCCATTTCTACCTCTCCATTTTCCAGACATTTGAATAGAGCCTATATTGTCTTATTTTTATGCCAGGGGTCCCAATGGCTCTTGGGTTACACTTGTACCTGTTACCTGGCAACTGGCTTCGCTACCTCTCCACCAATGAGTGCCTAAGAGAAGGAGACCTATTTTACGAGGGCGGTGGAGGGATCTGGAAGGATGTGTTGTTTTTATTAATAATCCCCTGGGCAAGCAGTCCACCGCATGCTTCCAGGATCCCAGTGTGTCGACAGGTTGTTTATCAGGAGGTTCGCTGAAGAGGGTGGTATTTCACTCCTCAATTGCAACAGGTGCATCATCCTCCCTTCATCTGTTGGTTTTAAAGCGCAGTCTGGTCGTCAAATTTCTCCCAATAACTTTGAGTAGGCCTCACGGGAGGCTGCAGGGAATTTCATCATGGGCGACTGTGGGGAGGAGAGGACGAGAAAAGAAGAGGACAGGAGAAGAGAAGAGAAGAGACAAGACGAGACGAGACGAGAGGAGAAAAGAGGAGAGGAGAGGAGAAAAGAGGAGAGGAGAGGAGAAAAGAGGAGACGAGAAGAGACGAGAAGAGAAGAGAAGAGAAGAGAGGAGTTTGAGACAAGAAGAGAGGAAAGGAGACAGAGGAGAGGAGAGATGAGAGGAGACAGACGAGAAGAGAGGAGGTAGAGGACAGGACAGGACAGGAGAGGAGACTGATTGGAGAGGAGAGGAATTTGAGACGAGAAAAGAGGAGGGAGAGGACAGGACAGGAGAGGAGACTGATAGTAGAGGAGAGAAGGGAGGAGAGAAGAGAGGAGAGAAGAGAGGAGAGAAGACAGAGGAGAGAAGAGAGGAGAAGAGAGGAGACAGAGGAGACTGAGAAGAGACTGAGAAGAGAGGGGAGAGGAGAGGAGAGGAGAGGAGAGAGAATACTGAGAGGAGAGGGGAGATCAGAGGAGAGGAGTCGAGACAGAGGAGAGGAGAGCAGAGGAGAGGACAGGAGACAGAGGAGAGGATAGAGGAGCCTAAGTGGAGAGGAGAGGAGTCTGAGAGGAGAGGAAACAGACGTGAGAGGTGAGAGGAGAGGAGAGGAGACTGAGAGGATAGAGGAGACTAGGTGGAGAGGAGAAGAGAGAGGCTTAGACAGCAGTTAATCCATGCCAGTCTCTCTCTCAGAGCTCACAACATTAGATCATCGCCCATCTCAACCACGAACCCAAACACTGGAATGCCCAGCCACAGCTCGTGACTCATACAGTTGACGCTGTCAGACACAGAGGCATTTTAGGATGTTCCAGTGGTGATTCTGTGGGACCGCCTTTCATCTTGTTGATCCTCAGCTGCTCAGCTACTGGCGTTTGATACACTCAAAGACACAGTGATGTGGTGAGGCCCATCAATGTTATGCTACATTTATCCCAAAGATGGGTTGCTGTGGTAAGCCAGACATCCTTGTGGTAGAGGCAGTTAGCCCTTGCTGACAGTTAAATGGGTGAACACACTATACAGGGGAAGAGAAAACACCAAACATACCTTTTCCCACAAATGAAGATACTATTGAGTTGTCCAATTGGTTTGTTTACAGTCTGAGGCATAATTTTCAACCCTATCAATGACATATAGGCATATTTCTGTCATTTCTATGTTAGGCTATCTTTGGTACTTCTGCACAATTACTTGCCGTGTTGTTGCAATGTATTCAAGTCTTATTGGCGACAGAGTGCAAATCGGGTATGATATACAGTATTTTCTTAAGGTTGAGAGAGCAGCGCTGTAGCAGAGACTATGCCAATGACACCCAGTTGGAGGTTTAATCCTGATGACTTTTCAGGGAGAGCTATCCTCATATAGAAGTACTTAGCTGTATTTCTTGTGCTGGCTGGCTTAGTGGAACTCAGCCCTATGAAGTCATCTTTCCACTGTCCGCACTCGGCTGCATCTCCAAGGTGTTGTGCTGCTAGCATTATTACTTTCCAGTCTGTTTGTCACCGTGTGGTCCTCAATACTCCATGTGTGTTCGTCCCCCATCGTTGCTGCTGTCTGGCCTGGCACGATACTATCCACCAAATAGCATGCTAGCTCATCCCTTCCAGGATCAATCACCAGGCTCTCTGGCGAGACGGTGTGCCGGGGGGCTGTGGTTTGGCACCAGGACTGAATCTGTCTCCTAACCCTAACCCCAGAGGAGGGACTGTCCTGGCCAGGGAACTCCTGGGAGGGGGGTCATTTATCTTAGTTTGTTGTCATCTTCGGACAGTTATGAGACAATGGTAGGTAGCACTTTATATTACCTCTGTATGGGTGGTCCTCTGTAGCTCAGCTGGTAGAGCACAGCGCTTGTAACGCCAAGGTAGTGGGTTCGATCCCTGGGACCACCCATACACAAAAAACAAAAAAATGTATGCACGCATGACTGTAAGTCGCTTTGGATAAAATCATCTGCTAAATGGCATTTTAAAAAATTACAGTTTTGGTCTGGTATTTTATTAAATAATGTCGTACCAGTGTGTACTTTCATAGAAATGTTTTCACTTATAATTGGAACTCTTCCCACTGGGCACAGACGTCAGTTCAACGTATAGTTTTGAGTTACATTTGGTTGAGTTGTCAACTAATGTGAATTCAACGTGAAATCAACAAAACATTTAAACATGTCATTGGATTAAGGTTAAAAGTTAGGTGAAAAAAATATTACATTTCCTTACGTTGATGACTTTAAAAAAATCCAATCAGTTTTCCACGTTGATTCAACGTCATCACATTAAATGTTTGGGTTGAAATGACATGGAAACAATGCTGATTCAATCAGTTTCTGCACAGTGGGTTTTTTCATCATTAATCCATGTTCTGAAATGTTAAAGATGCCCTATGCAGAAATCGCGCACCATTTCCTGGTTGCTAAAATTCTATTAGTTCGCCTAATTTCAGTTTATGTGACAAAACAAGCAACTATAGTGTAGAGAATCATTGTACCATCGAAACTGCTGTGAAAAAATTTCCATCACCAAAAGTATTGTATTTTCAGCTGTTTGAAGCTGGTTTACAACACCAAAAGTAAAAGATGCAAAAACAAAACTTAATAGCAAGAAGAATAGAAATAACACACATAGATCATATCTACCGCTTCTTAGACTTGCGTTAAATGAGAATGACAGATCTATAACTCACATTTCTATGTGAATTTGGTCGGGTCGCCCCAAAAGTTACATATTGCAGCTTTAACTAGGAGCAGACCTTGGTAAGCGCTCTCTTATTACCCACTGTACATGTACTTAAATGCTGAACCTCAAGTCAAGATGATTGAGCATCCTGTCATGGTTCTGTAACAGATGTACCACCTTCCTCTGTGCAGATCCTTTCAGATGACAGGTGAAGGACTTCTGAAGAAAAACATCAGGGGCTAGATGGTCAGTGAAGGTTTTTCTAAGGGTAACAATCCCCTCAAATTGACTCTGTCCGATTAGAAGGAGGTTGTGACTACTCTGCTGTGTAGGCCTATTCTGTTCCTGGCTCAGTGAGTGAGTGAATAAACCAGGAGAGGTTAATTGAGCCATAAAGTATTTTCACTTGTTGACTGATAGAAGCCAGACCTTTTATTTTCTCAGTAAAGTTCTCTCTGCTCTGTTTTGGTTCTACTGTAATCGTTTGGGAACAGTGGTTTCACCAAAGTGTGTCCACAACCGTTACAGCAGCCTGCATCCCCCCGTTATCTGGGGCCTACTGTGTTATACAGATGTAGGATCTTAATTTGATCACCCTGTTGCAGGATAACTTTCCTGCAATACAGGAAATGTATTTGAGGTTGAAAAAGGTTTCTGATGTTTGTAATTTCCATGTTGAAATTTCATGCTTGATTTTTTTTCCCTTACAAAAATGTATCAACCCCTACAAACATTTCCATTAATTGTAATCCACATAATAATTCACATTTCCTGTTGCGGCAGGATTATTTTCCTGCTGCGGTAAACTGGCTCAAATTAAAATCCTACATCTGTAATATCACATTTCAGCTTGAAAACCAGTGAAAATCAGTTTGGAGACTAACTCTGGATTTGCTTTGTCTCCAAATGAGCAACAGCTGCTGTGTCCAGACACATTTGGGAAAGATGTGCCAGTGGCTTATGTACATTATCAAAGACCACAGGAGGCTGCTGAGGGGAGGACGGCTCATAATAATGTCTGGAACAGAGCAAATGGAATGGCATCAAACACATGGAAACCATGTGTTTAATGTATTTGATACCATTCCACTAATTCCACTCCAGCCATTACCACATGCCCATCCTCCCCAATTAAGGTGCCACTAACCTCCTGTGTCAAAGACCATTCCTTTGGTCCTCATCTACGCTGTATCTTAATTAAAGTCATACTCCAGGCACATCTCAATAGATGGTCCATGTATCCTCATCAGACCAACTCCTTGAAGTTCGCAGTTGTGTAAAAAAAAAAAAAAATAGTACAGATTTTGCTCAAAACATATACAGTATTGTTTTACCCTTTAGTGTGTGTACTTACTGTAATTATACTTGGGATATCGCTTCTCAACAGGAAAAGTTAAAAAATCCCTGGAGGATGCTGTAACGTATACACCGGGAGTCAGAAAGTAGGTGTAGAAGGTGAGTTTTAACACTGAACAGATACAACAGCACAAACATGGGAAACGTACTGAAAATGAGAGAAAAACCAATAACACCTAAGTTCTGATGACAACAGTAGGCTAAATAGAGGGGAAGTAATCAGGGAAGTGATGAAGTCCAGGTGTGCCTAATGATGAGGCGCAGGTGTGCATAATGAAGGTTGCCAGGTGTGCGTAAAGATGGGTTGCCAGGACCGGTGTTTAGTAGACCGGGGACGTTGAGTGCCGGAGAAGGGGAGTGGGAGTAGATGTGACAGATGTCTTCAAATCCTGACAAAGCCTAACAATTTACAAAAGGAAGTTAGATTTCCTGCTGGATTTCTAAGAAACAAACGATCAAATCCATATTTTGGTTATTTGTTTATTACCTAGAACGGCGAGGCCCCTCTGCTGCAGGGTTTGACGTAGATTTACTCCACAGTAAGAGAGCAGATGTATTGTGTTGCAACATGCAAACCACAAAAAAAGGAAACTTCACAACAAATCATTAACCAAACATCTTAAACGGACATCTAGGGTGTATCACTTCCGGTAGACAGACGAAGCGCTAGTACGCTCAACTGAAAGGATACCGTTCGTTTACAGTATACTAAAATGAACTAATAGTATATAGTATATACTCGTTAAGTACGCAGTATACAGTATGTTAGTATGGGTATTCGAACACAGCTCCTGTCTGTCTCTTTAATCTGTTTACTGAAAGGCACAGATTGGTCAGCTGACATCTACTGTCTTCTCTTCGCCGAGGACGTGAAGGAGAGAAGGAAGAGGAGGTCTTGTAAAGTGGAGATGAGGAGAGGAAAATGTAGTGAGGCCATGGACTGGCTTCTTCTACTCTAATGCTCCCTTACGAGGACAGTTTTAGATTAGAAAAAGGTACTGGCTCAAGTGCCCTGAATCAAGTATAAAAAGCACGTATAAACATGACAAATTGCTCATCAGAAGCAGACGATTAAGTTTGCTGCAACCACATCTTCCACTTATGAGGGAATTATGTAAAAGCTTCATTGCGGTGTTAGCGAGGGCTAGGCAGCATTATCATTGCTGGACAAACAGTGAAAAGACTGTTAAAGTCACAACGTTTTTTTTTGTTAACGCATCCTTTTGCAATACCTTTTTCAACCATGTAAATACTTGGTAACTATGCACCTAAATGGTAATTAAATCATTAGAAATGGTGCATAAAAGGTAATGAACAAGAACGTCAAGAGCAGTCGGAGCTACTGACGAGCCCAGAGGGAACAAATGAGCTCTTAATGCTTACTCCTTGTAAATTACTATTTTTTTAACATTTACATTTTAGTCATTTAGCAGACTCTCTTATCCAGAGCGACTTACAGTTAGTGCATACATTTTTATTTTTTAAATACTGGAATCGAACCCACAACCCTGGCGTTGCAAATGCCATGCTCTACCAACTCAGCAGACTAAGTGCCCGGATGTAGTTACTGTTAAAATCTCTACTGTCCCGTGTAGCTCAGTTGGTAGAGCATGGCGCTTGCAACGCCAGGGTTGTGGGTTCGATTCCCACGGGGGGCCAGTATGAAAAAAATAAAAAAATTATGCACTCACTAACTGTAAGTCGCTCTGGATAAGAGAGTCTGCTAAAATGACTAAAACATGTAATCATCTACCTGATTGTTTTATGTCACCTCAGGCACTGTAGGAGGAAGTTATCTGTTTCTTGTGCTTGGCACAAAGAGATATAACAGTACTGTACAGCAAGTATTATGTAACAATGTGTACCTGCACTGTAATAACACTGTTGCTATGTTGATACCATGTGAAGATGTACGTTTTTTGGATACCCAGAAGCTTGAGTAGGTTGTCCATGTTGCTTGAATACAGGCCCTATTCACCCTCCATCATTCACTCCATTTTGACACAGCAGGTGTTAGCAGGCTGCTATTGGATGTAATTGGCCACCTTCAGGCTTTTGCTTCACTCTACAGGCCTTTGGTTCACTCTCTGAGACCTGAACCCAGTCAGTCACCTGGAGAGTTTACTGCTAAGTGGCAAAGGTTCACAGATGAAGCCTTCTCCATGGACACGTCCCACTGTTCTCTTCTATCTCTGCTATCCCCAACCCACTGCACTTCAACTTTCATTTACAGACCTCAGTCCCCCTCAGGTGGAAAAACAACCCCGCTCTCCCCCGCGCAGGCGGCACTTCCCGGTCCAGAGCCCCTAGTGTGAGACTCTTGACGGGTCTATAAACGGGTAACTTACAGTATGACGCACTTCTCTGCCTTATTTTAGCTGTTATGTTTTTATAACCTTAAAGTGCAGGTTACGTAAGAGCAGTTCTGAACAGCCAGGTAAACAGAGAGGAGGTGATGAAATGGAGATGCAATCCATGGGGTGAAGGAAACTGACCCAGATCCATGACTGTGAGAATGACTGATTTTAGAGGGAGAGAGATCCAAGTATTTCCTATTGGAGAGGTTCAGGAGACATCGATCCCCCTGGTGATTGGCCCTGCAATTCTAGGCTGCGGTGAGATTTATTGATTGTGAGCTCTAAACTGATCTTTGGCGAGGATTGGGCTGGCGGAGTCTGCCATGTGATATTCGTACTCCTACACCTTTCCACTAGGAGGTGGATTTACAGAGGGACAAAGCAGGATGGTTACAAAAGACTACCATAATTCGTTTAGCGTCCTAACTTGAGATCTGCGCATAACTCATAACTTTTGTTTAAATCATAACCTAATTGCATAACTTAGGAGCATTAACATAAATCAGACCATAGTGACAGGTAGCTTTTGTGGAAGCCAACACAACTTTACACACACATTCACTAAAAACGTTAGAGACTGTCCACCTGTCTTCAGGTGCTAATCATGGGATGCAGACTCCAGTGATATTTCACTCTAAATTTCACCATTTATTTAGCGCCAGTCTTGACATGATGTTGGCGCTTACAGATGTATTTTATTGGGTGGATGAGGTCATTTGTCCCCAGCCAGAGGTTTCCTGAGTGACAATGACACAACGTCACCGCCGCCAGCCAAATGTGTCATGTCAGCTGGAAGTGAGACGTGTCTGTCTGTCACGATCGTCGTAGAGAGTAGACCAATGCGCAGCGTGATGAACGAACATATTTATTTATATAATGAATGCACGAACAAAACAACAAAATGAAAATGTGACGTCCTACGGTAAACACAACCCAAACGGAAACAAACCAAACGGAAACAAGATCCCACAAACACTAAGGGAAACAGACTGTTTAAATATGGCTCCCAATCAGAGACAACCAGCAACAGCTGACACCAACATAGAAATACACAAACTAGAACTCCCACACAGAACATAAACACATAGAATCTACACACCCTGGCTCAACATATAGAGTTCCCAGAGCCAGGGTGTGACAGTACCCCCCCCCCCCCAAAGGCGCGGACTGCGACCGCGCCTCAACTTGAACCAAACAGGGGAGGGCTGGGTGGGCATTCCTCCTCGGAGGCGGTTCCGGCTCCGGGCTTGCCCACCACCCTCCAATAATCCCCCCATAGCACCCCTGGTCCGGTCTGGCCCCGCTGGCTGGAGCTGAACTGGACATCGTAGGAGCGGATAGCTTGATCTTTGGCGAGGATTGGGCTGGCGGAGTCTGCCATGTGATATTCGTACTCCTACACCTTTCCACTAGGAGGTGGATTTACAGAGGGACAAAGCAGGATGGTTACAAAAGACTACCATAATTCGTTTAGCGTCCTAACTTGAGATCTGCGCATAACTCATAACTTTTGTTTAAATCATAACCTAATTGCATAACTTAGGAGCATTAACATAAATCAGACCATAGTGACAGGTAGCTTTTGTGGAAGCCAACACAACTTTACACACACATTCACTAAAAACGTTAGAGACTGTCCACCTGTCTTCAGGTGCTAATCATGGGATGCAGACTCCAGTGATATTTCACTCTAAATTTCACCATTTATTTAGCGCCAGTCTTGACATGATGTTGGCGCTTACAGATGTATTTTATTGGGTGGATGAGGTCATTTGTCCCCAGCCAGAGGTTTCCTGAGTGACAATGACACAACGTCACCGCCGCCAGCCAAATGTGTCATGTCAGCTGGAAGTGAGACGTGTCTGTCTGTCACGATCGTCGTAGAGAGTAGACCAATGCGCAGCGTGATGAACGAACATATTTATTTATATAATGAATGCACGAACAAAACAACAAAATGAAAATGTGACGTCCTACGGTAAACACAACCCAAACGGAAACAAACCAAACGGAAACAAGATCCCACAAACACTAAGGGAAACAGACTGTTTAAATATGGCTCCCAATCAGAGACAACCAGCAACAGCTGACACCAACATAGAAATACACAAACTAGAACTCCCACACAGAACATAAACACATAGAATCTACACACCCTGGCTCAACATATAGAGTTCCCAGAGCCAGGGTGTGACAGTACCCCCCCCCCCCCAAAGGCGCGGACTGCGACCGCGCCTCAACTTGAACCAAACAGGGGAGGGCTGGGTGGGCATTCCTCCTCGGAGGCGGTTCCGGCTCCGGGCTTGCCCACCACCCTCCAATAATCCCCCCATAGCACCCCTGGTCCGGTCTGGCCCCGCTGGCTGGAGCTGAACTGGACATCGTAGGAGCGGATAGCTTCAGCTCCGGTGTGTAGTAGCTGACCGGTACCTGACCAGGCACCGGTGACCCAGGCACGGGTTGTGCCGGACTGACGACGCACACCCCTGGCTTGGTGCGTGGAGCAGGAACGGGCCGGACCGGGCTGACGATGCGCACCCCTGGCTTGGTGCGTGGAGCAGCTACGGGCCGGACCGGGCTGACGATGCGCACCCCTGGCTTGGTGCGTGGAGCAGCTACGGGCCGGACCGGGCTGACGATGCGCACCCCTGGCTTGGTGCGTGGAGCCGGAACGGGCCTTACCGGGCTGACGACTCGCACCCCTGGCTTGTGCGTGGAGCAGGAACGGGCCTTACCAGGCTGACGACTCGCACCCCTGGCTTGGTGCGAGTAGCAGGAACAGGCCGGGCCGGGCTGGCGATGCGCACCCCTGGCTTGGTGCGTGGAGCAGGAACGGGCCTTACCAGGCTGACGACTCGCACCCCTGGCTTGGTGCGAGTAGCAGGAACAGGCCGGGCCGGGCTGGCGACGCGCACCGTAGGTTTGGTGCGAAGGGCAGGAACAGGCCGGGCCGGGCTGGCGACGCGCACCGTAGGCTTGGTGCGAGTGGCAGGAACAGGCCGGGCCGGGCTGGCGACGCGCACCGTAGGCTTGGTGCGAGTGGCAGGAACAGGCCGGGCCGGGCTGGCGACGCGCACCGTAGGCTTGGTGCGAGTGGCAGGAACAGGCCGGGCCGGGCTGGCAACGCACACCGTAGGCTTGGTGCGAGTGACAGGCCGGGCTGGCGACGCACACCGTAGGCTTGGTGCGAGGGGCAGGGACAGGCCGGGCCGGGCTGGCGACGCGCACCGTAGGCTTGGTGCGAGTGGCAAGAACAGGCCGGGCCGGGCTGGCGACGCGCACCGTAGGCTTGGTGCGAAGGGCAGGAACAGGCCGAACCGGGCTGGCGACGCGCACCGTAGGCTTGGTGCGAGTGGCAGGAACAGGCCGGGCCGGGCTGGCGATGCGCACCGTAGGCTTGGTGCGAAGGGCAGGAACAGGCCGGGCCGGGCTAGCGACGCGCACCGTAGGCTTGGTGCGAGTGGGAGGAACAGGCCGGGCCGGGCTGGCGACGCGCACCGTAGGCTTGGTGCGAGTGGCAGGAACAGGCCGGGCCGGGCTGGCGACGCACACCGTAGGCTTGGTGCGAGGAGCACGAACAGGCCGGGCTGGGCTGGCGACGCACACCTTAGGCTTGGTGCGAGGAACAGGAACAGGCCGGGCCGGGCTGGCGACGCGCACCATCCACTTAGTGCGGGGAGAAGGAACGGGCCGGACCGGACTGGTGACGCACACCACTTGCTTTGTGTGAGGAGCAGGACTGGGTTTCGTCATAACCCTCCGCTCCCAATAGCCCCCTTAACCTGGTGGCCTCCTCACCTAACCTCCTACTACGCCCTGTAGCTGCCTCCTGCTGCCCCGTCGCCCATGCCGTATGCCCCCCCCTAAACATTTTTTGGGGTTGCCTCTCGTCCGTCCGACGACGACATTGTTGACGCCGTTGCTCCTCTCTCCGTCGCGCCTCTACCGTCTCACTCCATGGACGGCGATCCATCCCGGCCTGGATTTCCTCCCAGGTCCAGGACCCCTGCCCGTCCAATATTTGCTCCCACGTCCAGGCTGCCTGCTCCTGGACACGCTGCTTGGTCCTGGTATGGTGGGATCTTCTGTCACGATCGTCGTAGAGAGTAGACCAATGCGCAGCGTGATGAACGAACATATTTATTTATATAATGAATGCACGAACAAAACAACAAAACGAAAACGTGACGTCCTACGGTAAACACAACCCAAACGGAAACAAACCAAACGGAAACAAGATCCCACAAACACTAAGGGAAACAGACTGTTTAAATATGGCTCCCAATCAGAGACAACCAGCAACAGCTGACACTCGTTGCCTCTGATTGGGAGCCACTCTGGCCAACATAGAAATACACAAACTAGAACTCCCACACAGAACATAAACACATAGAATCTACACACCCTGGCTCAACATATAGAGTCCCCAGAGCCAGGGTGTGACACTGTCACACGTGGAGCGTACAGCAGACCTTGGGGTCAGATGTAGCCACAGAGTAGCTGTAACTGACAAGCTGTATAGGAGTCTTCAGATCTGAAAGCATAACCACAAGTGTTGTGAAATGTGACGTTGTTTACAGGCTGTTTCTACGGTATGGCTTCTATGCTAGAGGCACAGCAGACGATGCGTGACTGATTGTACTCTGCATCTAAAGCTTTGTGGGCCTGTTTATGGACTGTAAACAGACACAGTTTGACTGGTAGATGTTCTTTCTTTCATACATTGTTGCCTTTTGTCTGGTAAAGTATGACTTGAGTCTGTTAATAGTCCCTGGTGCCAGCTATTGATATGGTTTAGAATTTACTGACATTTGATGGGGTACTGTTTAGTGTGTGCATGTGTTTGTTTTTATAATGCCAGATGAAGGGGGTTCTTGTTATGTCACCGTTGTGTCCCCATGCTTCGCTTTGATGATGACATTAAAGACCCTGCAAAAAGCCTTTGAGCTTTGCCATGGGTGAACGTCACTGGTTACCATTATTATATTAGCCCTTATGTGGAACATTTGAGCAATTACAAGTTCTTGTACTGTACTCATACTGAGTACATTCTCATTTAAGCCAAGATGTGATGTGAATATGTCATGCCGTATAATTCTTAGATTCCCCATTTCAGAGACAATTCTTTCATTGAGATAAAGGCGGACATATGAAAATAACAGTGAATGGACCCTAGCAATCGTACACGTCGGATAAATCAATCACAGTTGTCATCAGCATAGCTAAGTGAATTTTTTTTATGGCAGATTATTTCAAGCAGGACTATAACTAACTACTGTAAAAAACAAATGTGGGAATGACCTCGTCCCGATGTTGAAGAATTGTAGACAGACAGTTCATAAGTAGTCATTAGTTGCTGATAGCCTTCTTGCATCTCTTTGTTATGTAACCTCTCTCTCCGAGATAGTTTTTTCCCTCCAAAATGAGAAACATGCATTGCAGTGTTGTTCAGTGTGTCATCCTCTGGATGTCATAAAGCCATAGAAGTCGCCATTAAACATCAAGAGACTTACACTAGCCGGCCAATCATTCTGGCCTCAGGGAGAACGGGCTATTATCCTCCTAATTTAAACCTTGCCCCCTGCTTAGAAAAGGCAAATTATACAGTATGTTCTCTCTGGGCTTTTTTAATTTGTCTACCTCTTGACCTTTTTAACTAATTAACTTTTCTAAAATGCTTCGTATTTTGTTGTACTCATGGTCCGTCTTAGAACCATAACTTACCATCTGTGACATCATCCTCCTTCCATGTTAATGACACTCATTCAAGCAAATATGATCAACACAGCACGTTTACGACCTCACATATATCCTGCATCTCCCTGTATGTAGAAATTAAGTTTAATTCCAAAACGTTATATAGTATATCAATTTTCAGAAATGTAGGTAAATTCGCTTTTGTTGTTTAAATAACTTCTGAAAGAGATTGGTGTGTTTTTTCCCCATCTAATCATGGCATGGGGTTGTTAAATGACAGACATGTATTTGTTTGAATCCTATCACTAGGTTGTTTCATTTCAGAGAGACAAACAATCACATTTTGTTGCAAAAACTTTGTTCTCACTCAGAGAAAAAACTAGCACTGCAGGGTTTTACTCAGTCAGATGTGACAAATAGTTATATTTTTAATAAAGAACGGTACAAATGATACATTTGTGACATCAATATTTTTCAAAAATACGTATAAATAAATGTATCGATACAGTAATATGGGCTCTGGTCAAAAGTAGTGCACTATATAACCACCCTGCTACACTACAGCCATCAGCCATTGGGAATGCTTCCTTTAAAATCAATTTAAGCTGCTATACTGCCCGTATTGAGCACGCACTGTGTCACGTCCAATGGCAGCATCCAAGCTCAAGAATCGCCAAGGTTCAATTCTCGATGGCTGATGTGCGTGTTCATTCCATCTTGTGAATTAAAATAATTAATGAGAAATGAAGTCGATTTTGGTTGCATATGGCCTGGACTAGACACCACTGGTTATTTTACTAAGATTTATAAAGTCAAGAAGCTACTATTTAGCAGAAACTCTAGCTAGCTAGCTACATTGACTATGTTCACAATGTAAACAAAATAAACGTATGTAATTAGAGGATCATTGAGCACAAGCACTAGCAAAAATGGAATGGGTACTTGTGAAAAACTGGACCAAAGCTATTGTACTTACACGTAATCGATGAATATGACAATACAATAGGAGAAAACAGAATAAAGATGCTCTTCCCCTCTGCTGCTCTCCGCTCTCAAAACAACGCGCTCTGTGTAGCAGGTAGAACGTCACATTGACCCTACACTATTAGTGGAGCTGAAGTGTAAGGAATAGCGTGCATTTGGGACGAGGCCTTACTCTAACCAAACACTACAGCATGAGGCTAGATTTATGAGGTGTTTAATTTATATGTTAAATATACAGGATACGAACATTCCATTCCAGCTAAACAATGGATACTTTATATAGCGTTTTGCAACAAAACCCATTTTAATACACATTGAAAATATGAGATAATATTTTACACACACATGAAGGTACCTGATTTCTGATGGAAAAAAATATTTTAAAAAGCTCTGACGAAGGCCTTGAGGCCGATACGTGAAACTTAATAAAGAGCAGTGATACTATCAAGAGTAGTGATACTATCAAGAGCAGTGATACTAGCAAGAGCAGTGATACTAGCAAGAGCAGTGATACTAGCAAGAGCAGTGATACTAGCAAGAGCAGTGTGCAGGTTTCTTCTTTTTTCTCATCTGATGAAAAAAACACAAATGTAAAAAATTGGTGGATATAGCTTATTGGAAATAAACTCTTTAAATAGACCTCAATTTAAATACCAGTTCTCAGAAATGGGTAATAAGGACTAGCGGGGATTGTTCATGGAGTGAGAGACATGGGGAATCTAAGAATTATACTGTATGACATATTCACATCACATCTTGGCTTAAATGAGAATGTACTCAGTATGATACAGTACAAGAACTTGTAATTGCTCAAATGTTCCACACCTGGAAACCATGCGTTTGATTTTTTGATAGCATTCCACCGATACCACTGATACCATTTTTGCGCTTAGCTATGCTGATGACAACTGTGATTGATTTGTCCGATGTGTACGATTGCTAGGGTCCGTTCACTGTTATTGCAGGCCCCAAATATCTAACTTTATGACCAGTCGAATGAGAACAGAATGTTTTCATATGTCCGCCTTTATCTCAATGAAAGAATTGTCTCTGAAATGGGGAATCTAAGAATTATACTGCATGACATATTCACATCACATCTTGGCTTAAATGAGAATGTACTCAGTATGATACAGTACAAGAACTTGTAATTGCTCAAATGTTCCACACCTGGAAACCATGTGTTTGATTTTTTGATAGCATTCCACTGATACCGCTCCAGTCATTACCACGAGCCCATCCTCCCCATTTAAGTTGCCACCAACCTCCTGTGGAACCTACACCAGACATTATATTCTACAAACCATTCCCTCTCTCTGTGTGGATGTCCAATCGTAATTTCAAACATAAATCTAGCGTCTCTGCCAAACGTTTCAGATTAGAATCATTCTTCTGGGAATTCATCCCCCTCATTCCTGACAGCCAGCCTCTCCACTGGCGTGGTGTGCGGAGCCTCCTCTCCTCTCTCCTTTCTGTAGAAACAATCAGATATTTGGACGATTTTGTCCGCCTCAATCTTTTCGTCTGTTTGAACAATCAAGTCCTGGACATGACAGTGAGTTGGCGGTCCACCTCAGGCAGCGCAGGCACAGAGAGTCTCTGGGGGTGGGAGATCTGGGTCCAGCGTTGATTAACTGATGTCTTTTGGAAGCGCCATTAGTTTAGTTATTTCTTTTGTTTGAAACTCCAAGGAAAATCTCCACGAGAGCACAGATGGTGTGCAGGCAGAGGTAACGACACGTTCTCCCTTCCCCAAAACGAACACAGGGATGGTATGCTATTCAGATCTCCATAAGGTGACTGATAGACCATGCACTAGAGCATGTCATATAAATGAATACATTCTGAGATGTGCTGCTTCTCTTGTCTTTTTTTTCTAGTCACATATTAAACAGCACGACTGATTTATCAGCTGTTAGTCATCGGCTACTGGCGGATCAGTTAGAGTCCATCCGCTAGCGCAGGGTTGCCCAACCGTTCCTGGAGAGGTACCTTCCTGTAGGTTATCGCTCCAACCCCAGGTGTTACTAACCTGATTCATCTTATCAACCTGCTAATTATTAGAATCAGGTTTGCTAGTTTAGGGTTGGAGCAAAAACCTACAGGATGATAACTCTCCAGGAACAGGGTTGGGCAGTCCTGCGCTAGAGTCTACAGGTTAAATGGTTTAGATCAGGGCTCTCCAACCCTGTTCCTGGAGACCTACCGTCCTGTAGGTTATCACTCCAACCCTACCTAGCTCACCTGATTCTAATAATTAGCTGGTTGATCAGCTGCACCAGGTTAGTTACAACTGGGGTTGGAGCGAAAACCTACAGGAGGGTAGCTCTCCAGGAACAGGGTTGGAGAACCCTGGTTTAGATGTTTCTCACAGTAAAGAATATCTACTAAGGGAATACATCATATGAATATTATTGGACCGAACTCTTGTACACTCTTCGAAAAAAGGTGATATCTAGAAACTAAAAGGGTTCTTCGGCTGTCCCCATAGGAGAACCCTTTGAATAACCATTTTTAGTTCCAGGTAGAACCTTTTCGGGTTCCATGTAGAACCCTTTCCACAGAGGGTTCTACATGGAACCCAAAAAGGTTATACCTGAAACCAAAAATGATTCTCCTATGGGGACAGCCGAAGAAGGGTTGGACTAGGGCAGGATGGAGGACAGGTGGAGAAGGGTTGGACTAGAGCAGGATGGAGGACAGGTGGAGAAGGGTTGGACTAGAGCAGGATGGAGGACAGGTGGAGAAGGGTTGGACTAGAGCAGGATGGAGGACAGGTGGAGAAGGGTTGGACTAGAGCAGGATGGAGGACAGGTGGAGAAGGATTGGACTAGAGCAGGATGGAGGACAGGTGGAGAAGGGTTGGACTAGAGCAGGATGGAGGACAGGTGGAGAAGGGTTGGACTAGAGCAGGATGGAGGACAGGTGGAGAAGGGTTGGACTAGAGCAGGATGGAGGACAGGTGGAGAAGCAATTTTATATAATACATTTCAATCTTATTTAAAAGCCAGCTTTGTAAGATGAACTCTGAAAAATAAATTAAAGGTGAAGAGAGGTTCTGATCAAAACTGGATGAGAAAATAGTTGCTAGATTCAATCAGGAAATTCCTCTCAGGAACAAAATAATGAACTGTTTTTCATTGTTTTTACATGCATTTTTGGAGGAAGAGAAGAGAGTGAAATGAAGGAAATGGCAGCTGTTTTGTCTCTGGGCCTCTTTGAAAATAAGTCCACTCTCATGACAGCAGTGGCAAATTGACGAATGTATGTTTTCAAAAGAGATGAGTTATCTTCAATGGAGACAGTTGAATAACAGGTGTTTTGAATGCTATGGGATTGTGCAGAGGTTGTGTCTCTCTCTGGCGGGAGGTAAGCTTGGCTTATATGGCTTATATGGGGTCGAGTAAAGCTTAAACTATGTAGTTAGATTGTAGTTAGGTATTTTAGGTAGTTATCGTGGGTTATTGTATGTAATTATTTTAGGTATTGTATTCGGCTGAGCCCGGTGAAGCACGAGGCTAGCTAACCCACTACCTGGACTAGCTAGCGGGTAGCAACTGGTAACTATTAGCAACTGTGGATAGTTGTTTCACGCTTGAGAGTACCTGTAATTACGCCAGCTAGCTGCCTACAATAATTACATACAATAATGCCTACCATTCAGCTGTTTTTCTAACCTCATTGTCTGAAGCGTTAACGTTAGGTAGTAAGTAGCTACTGTGCTCGAAATGTAGCTAGCTTGTTGCTACCTGGATAGCTACTAAACAATAGCTGGAACGACCTAGCGAACAGACACGAACTGGCTGAATCGATTCAGTGGTTAGCTTTGCACTTAGCTAGCTAACAGTAGCTGCTAGGGGTAAGTTATAACCTACATTTGTGTTTTGTTTTTACATACTGGTAGCCAGAGTCGTTCAAGGGAATTCGGGACATGGGTGACTAGTTAACGTTAGCTTGGCTCTCTCTGTGTGTTCGTGCCGTGGGAGGACGGGTTTCTTCGTTGGCAGAAAGCAATGGCTAGCTAGTATGCTAACTAACTGGCTGAATAAGTTGACGACGGACTCGCTCAAGCTGTCGGGACTAACCCACAACCTTAGACACGGACACAAATGATCTGCTTGGCGTGTTGACACACTGGTGGTTTGTTGTGGCCGAGTATTGGTGCTAAACCGTGTTGTTGGAGCCCGGCATGCTAGTTGGCTGTGGTGTCATATGACTAGGTGCCCTGGACGGTTTTCACGGAAGAATACTGTACCAAGTTAGCTAGCTGAATAAACTAAGTTAGTCTATTCCTAGAAAACATTGAACCGCTGTAGTTTACAACAATTATAGTTTCTGAGGTGGAAGTTGGGAGAGTTATATTTGGGTGTTTCAGTGAAACGTAAGTGAGGGAGGCCCCGCTCTCTAGCTTTCCCAGATGTTTAGTTCATTTCATTCCGATCTCCTTTGCATTATTGTAGCCATTTTCTGTAGCCTGTCAACTATGCCTCTGTCTATCCCTGTTCTCTCCTCTCCGCACAGGCTATACAAACGCCTCACACCGCGTGACTGCTGCCTCTCTAACCTGGTGGTCCCTGCACGCATGACCCACGTGGAGTTCCAGGACCCGGCAGCCTCTGGAACTGCCGTTCTGCGGCCAACAAGGCAGAGTTCATCTCAGCCTATACTACCCTCCAGTCCCTCGACTTCTTGGCGCTGACGGAAACATGGATTACCACTGAAAACACTGCTACTCCTACTGCTCTCTCCTCATCTGACCATGTGTTCTCGCATACCCCGAGAGCATCTGGTCAGCGGGGTGGTGGCACAGGAATCCTCATCTCTCCCAAGTGGACATTCTCTCTTTTTCCCCTGATCCATCTGTCTATCTCCTCATTTGAATTCCATGCTGTCACAGTCACTAGCCCATTCAAGCTTAACATCCTTGTCATTTATCGCCCTCCAGGTTCCCTTGGAGAGTTCATCAATGAGCTTGACGCCTTGATAAGTTCCTTTCCTGAGGATGGCTCACCCCTCACAGTTCTGGGTGACTTCAACCTCCCTACGTCTACCTTTGACTCATTTCTCTCTGCCTCCTTCTTTCCACTCCTCTCCTCTTTTGACCTCACCCTCTCACCATCCCCCCCTACACACAAGGCAGGCAATACGCTTGACCTCTTCTTTACTAGATGCTGTTCTTCTACTAATCTCACTGCAACTCCCCTCCATGTCTCCGACCACTACTTTGTATCCTTTTCTCTCTCGCTCTCCTCCAACACTACTCACTCTGCCTCTACTCAGATGGTAATGCGCCGTCGCAACCTTCGCTCTCTCTCTCCCGCTACTCTCTCCTCTTCCATCCTATCATCTCTTCCCTCTGCTCAATCCTTCTCCCTCCAATCTCCTGATTCTGTCTCCTCAACCATCCTCTCCTCCCTTTCTGCATCCTTTGACTCTCTATGTCCCCTATCCTCCCGGCCGGCACGGTTCTCCCCTCCTGCTCCGTGGCTTGACGACTCATTGCGAGCTCACAGAACAGGGCTCCGGGCAGCCGAGCGGAAATGGAGGAAAACTAGACTCCCTGCGGACCTGGCATCTTTTCACTCCCTCCTCTCTACATTTTCTTCATCTGTTTCTGCTGCTAAAGCCACTTTCTACCACTCTAAATTCCAAGCATCGGCCTCTAACCCTAGGAAGCTCTTTGCCACCTTCTCCTCCCTGCTGAATCCTCCTCCCCCTCCCCCCTCCTCCCTCTCTGTGGATGACTTAGTCAACCATTTTGAAAAGAAGGTTGACGACATCCGATCCTCGTTTGTTAAGTCAAATGACACTGCTGGTCCTGCTCACACTGCCCTACCCTATGCTTTGACTTCTTTCTCCCCTCTCTCTCCAGATGAAATCTTGCGACTTGTGACGGCCGGCCACCCAACATCCTGCCCGCTTGACCCTATCCCCTCCTCTCTTCTCCAGACCATCTCCGGTGACCTTCTCCCATACCTCACCTCGCTCATCAACTCATCCTTGACCGCTGGCTATGTCCCTTCCGTCTTCAAGAGAGCGAGAGTTGCACCCCTTCTCAAAAAACCAACACACGATCCCTCCGATGTCAACAACTACAGACCAGTATCCCTTCTTTCTTTTCTCTCCAAAACTCTTGAGCGTGCCGTCTTTAGCCAACTCTCTTGCTATCTCTCTCAGAATGACCTTCTTGATCCAAACCAGTCAGGTTTCAAGACTGGTGATTCAACTGAGACTGCTCTTCTCTGTGTCACAGAGGCTCTCCACACTGCTAAAGCTAACTCTCTCTCCTCTGCTATTGTCCTTCTAGACCTGTCTGCTGCCTTTGATACTGTGAACCATCAGATCCTCCTCTCCACCCTCTCCGAGTTTGGCATCTCCGGCGCGGCTCACTCTTGGATTGCGTCCTACCTGACCGGTCGCTCCTACCAAGTGGCGTGGCGAGAATCTGTCTCCGCACCACGTGCTCTCACCACTGGTGTTCCCCAGGGCTCAGTTCTAGGCCCTCTCCTATTCTCGCTATACACCAAGTCACTTGGCTCTGTCATATCCTCACATGGCCTCTCCTATCATTGCTACGCAGACGACACACAACTAATCTTCTCCTTTCCCCCTTCTGATAACCAGGTGGCGAATCGCATCTCTGCATGTCTGGCAGTCATATCAGTGTGGATGACGGATCACCACCTCAACGCTGGACCTCGGCAAGACGGAGCTGCTCTTCCTCCCGGGGAAGGACTGCCCGTTCCATGATCTCGCCATCACGGTTAACAACTCTATTGTGTCCTCCTCCCAGAGTGTGAAGAGCCTTGGCGTGACCCTGGACAACACCCTGTCGTTCTCCGCTAACATCAAGGCGGTGACCCGATCCTGTAGGTTCATGCTCTACAACATTCGGAGAGTACGACCCTGCCTTACACAGGAAGCGGCACAGGTCCTAATCCAGGCACTTGTCATCTCCCGTCTGGATTACTGCAACTCGCTGTTGGCTGGGCTCCCTGCCTGTGCCATTAAACATTAAACTCATCCAGAATTCCGCAGCCCGTCTGGTGTTCAACCTTCCCAAGTTCTCTCACGTCACCCCGCTCCTCCGCACACTCCACTGGCTTCCAGTTGAAGCTTGCATCTGCTACAAGACCATGGTGTTTGCCTACGGAGCTGTGAGGGGAACGGCACCTCCGTACCTTCAGGCTCTGATCAGTCCCTACACCCAAACGAGGGCATTGCGTTCATCCACCTCTGGCTTGCTGGCCCCCCTACCTCTGCGGAAGCACAGTTCCCGCTCAGCCCAGTCAAAACTCTTTGCTGCTCTCGCATCCCAATGGTGGAACAAGCTCCCTCACAACGCCAGGACAGCGGAGTCACTCACCACCTTCCGGAGACACTTGAAACCCCACCTCTTTAAGGAATACCTGGGATAGGATAAAGTAATCCGTCTACCCCCCCTTACCCCACCCCAAAGAAAGAAAAAAAAAACATATTGTAAAGTGGTTATCCCACTGGCTATAGGGTGAATGCACCAATTTGTAAGTCGCTCTGGATAAGAGCGTCTGCTAAATTACGTAAATGTAAATGTGATGTTTACAGTAATGACTGAGGTCAAGCTCATTCACTGACAAGGCCGTACAGATTATTACCCAAGGAATGTATTATGTAATGTCTCCCTCTTTCCTCAGTACTGTCAAAATCTCTTGTCACAACTCAATCAACAGCTGGAAAATGTACAGTCGCCTAATGAGGTTACATAGTTTCTGGATAGTAGGAGGGATTGATCAGTTGTGCAGTCTTTCGGCAACATTATTCCATCCGCTAGAGTCTACAGGTTAAATGGTTTAAATGTTTCTCACAGTAAAGCATCTTTACTATTGGAATACATCATATGAATATTATTGGGCTCAACTCTTGTACAGGTAGAGATGGGCTATCTTAATTTGACCCTGCTTTTCAGAGCAGGAAAATAATTCTGCAGAAACAGGAAATGAGAATTATTATGTGGATTATAATTAATGGACATTTTTGTAAGGGTTGATAATTTTTTCATTAGGGCAAATCAAGTCAGAAATGTTAAATTACAAACTTTAGAAACCTTTATAAACCTTGAATACATGACAATGTGCATTTCCTGATGCACAGGAAGATTCTCTGTGACAACAGAGTGATCAAACTAAGATAGCAGATCTGTAATTCAACCTTTAAGCCACGCAGTGACTTTTCAGAGTTGTTGAGAGGTTTGATTGTTCTAAGGGTTGGACTAAAGTAGGATGGAGGACAGGTGGGGAAGCAATTTGATACAATACATTTCAATCTTATTTGAAAGCCAGCTGTGGAAGACAAACTCTTAAAATGAAGGGGTTCTGATCAAAACTGGATGAAGAAAGAGTTGCTAGAGTCGATCAGGAAATTCCTCTCAGGAACAAAATAGTTGATTGTTTCATAGTTTTTACATGCATTTTGTGAGGAATAGAAGAGAGTGAAATGAAGGAAATGGTAGCTGTTTGTCTTTGGGCCTCTTTGAAAATAAGTCCACTCTCATGACAGCAGTGGCAAATCTGCAAATGTATGTTTTCGAAAGAGATGAGGTACAGTATCTTCAATGGTGATGTCTCGAGAACAGGTGTTTTGAATGCTGTGGGTTTACAGTCATAACTGAGGTCAAGCTCATTCACAGACAAGGCCATACAGACATTTACCCAAAGAATGTATTATGGAATGTCTCCCTCTGTTCTCAGTACTGTCAAAACCTCTTATCACAACTCAATCAACAGCTGGAGAATTTACAGTCACCTAATAAGGGTAGATAGTGTCTGGATAGTAGGAGTGATTGAAGGAAAAGATCGCTTGTCATTCCTCCTCTATCGTCCTTCTGTTGAAAAGACGTGAACTTCTTATTGCAATGAGCCTTGACAAGAGTGACTGGGGAAACTGGACTCCTGTCGTGAGTTATGTAACAGAGTTGATGGGTAACAGGCCATGGAGTAGTAGAGTCAGCCAAGTGGATTTAAACACACACACACACACACACACACACACACACACACACACACACACACACACATGATCCCTTACAGGTACTCAGAGTTCAAGGCTACGAGTCCTTTGACATGTGTCACGTTGAGGTGCACCGACCACGCCAACCGCACTTACAGTTTTTTTCTCAACCATCTGGTCGTTGGCATGGTCATGGTGCCTTCAGAGTCTCTCAAAGAGGTTAAATATGTCATTGGATGAAACAGCCCAAGGTGTTGTTCAAAAGGCTACCCTTTTGAGTGAATCCATACATTATGCTTTTTTTTATGCATTTGGTTTTAGTTGCTATGGATAGTTTTTACTTTCCATCTGTTTCTGATGCCCAATCCCCAACCAGCCCTAACATTTGGTCATTATATCAGATACCCAAACAACCCTAACATCATTATATCAGATCCCCAATCAACCCTAACCTCATTATATCAGATACCCAACCAACCTTAACCTCATTGTATCAGATACCCAACCAACCCTAACCTCATTATATCAGATCCCCAACCAACCCTAACCTCATTATATCAGATACCCAACCAACCTTAACCTCATTGTATCAGATACCCAACCAACCTTAACCTCATTGTATCAGATACCCAACCAACCTTAACCTTGTTGTATCAGATCCCCAACCAACCCTAACCTCATTGTATCAGATACCCAACCAACCCTAACCTCATTGTATCAGATACCCAACCAACCCTAACCTCATTGTATCAGATACCCAACCAACCTTAACCTCATTGGATCAGATACCCAACCAACCCTAACCTCATTATATCAGATCCTCAACCACCCCTAACCTCATTGTATCAGATCCCCAACCAACCCTAACCTCATTATATCAGATAACCAACCAACCTTAACCTCATTGTATCAGATACCCAACCAACCTTAACCTTGTTGTATCAGATCCCCAACTAACCCTAACCTCATTGTATCCGATCCCCAACCAACCCTAACCTCATTGTATCAGATCCCCAACCAACCCTAACCTCATTGTATCAGATCCCCAACCAACCCTAACCTCATTGTATCAAATACCCAACCAACCCTAACCTCATTGTATCAGATACCCAACCAACCCTAACCTCATTATATCAGATACCCAACCAACCTTAACCTCATTGTATCAGATACCCAACCAACCCTAACCTCATTGTATCAGATACCCAACCAAAATTAACCTCATTGTATCAGATACCCAACCAACCCTAACCTCATTGGATCAGATACCCAACCAACCCTAACCTCATTATATCAGATCCCCAACCAACCCTAGCCTCATTATATCAGATCCCCAACCAACCCTAACCTCATTGTATAAGATCCCCAACCACCCCTAACCTCATTGTATCAGATCCCCAACCAACCCTAACCTCATTATATCAGATACCCAACCAACCTTAACCTCATTGTATCAGATACCCAACCAACCTTAACCTCGTTGTATCAGATCCCCAACTAACCCTAACCTCGTTGTATCAGATCCCCAACCAACCCTAACCTAATTGTATCAGATCCCCAACCAACCCTAACCTCATTGTATCAGATCCCCAACCAACCCTAACCTCATTGTATCAAATACCCAACCAACCCTAGCCTCATTGTATCAGATACCCAACCAACATTAACCTCATTGTATCAGATACCCAACCAACCCTAACCTCATTGTATCAGATACCCAACCAACCCTAACCTCATTGTATCAGATACCCAACCAACCATAACCTCATTATATCAGATACCCAACCAACCTTAACCTCATTTCATCAGATCCCCAACCAACCTTAACCTCATTGCATCAGATCCCCAATCAGCCCTAACCTCATTGTATAAGATCCCCAACCACCCCTAACCTCATTGTATCAGATCCCCAACGAACCCTAACCTCATTATATCAGATACCCAACCAACCTTAACCTCATTGTATCAGATACCCAACCAACCTTAACCTCGTTGTATCAGATCCCCAACTAACCCTAACCTCGTTGTATCAGATCCCCAACCAACCCTAACCTAATTGTATCAGATCCCCAACCAACCCTAACCTCATTGTATCAGATCCCCAACCAACCCTAACCTCATTGTATCAAATACCCAACCAACCCTAGCCTCATTGTATCAGATAACCAACCAACATTAACCTCATTTTATCAGATACCCAACCAACCCTAACCTCATTGTATCAGATACCCAACCAACCCTAACCTCATTGTATCAGATACCCAACCAACCCTAACCTCATTGTATCAGATACCCAACCAACCATAACCTCATTATATCAGATACCCAACCAACCTTAACCTCATTTCATCAGATCCCCAACCAACCTTAACCTCATTGTATCAGATACCCAACCAACCTTAACCTCGTTGTATCAGATCCCCAACTAACCCTAGCCTCATTGTATCAGATACCCAACCAACATTAACCTCATTGTATCAGATACCCAACCAACCCTAACCTCATTGTATCAGATACCCAACCAACCCTAACCTCATTGTATCAGATACCCAACCAACCCTAACCTCATTGTATCAGATACCCAACCAACCATAACCTCATTATATCAGATACCCAACCAACCTTAACCTCATTTCATCAGATCCCCAACCAACCTTAACCTCATTGCATCAGATCCCCAATCAGCCCTAACCTCATTGTATCAGATCCCCAACCAACCTTAACCTCATTGTATCAGAGATGTTGAGACAGCAGAGTGTCATCACTTTACCACTACTATCTGCTACTAACTAACCAAGGCCTTATGGGTAGCCACAAGTGGATTTAGGGCTAAGGATACGTCCCAAATGGCACCGTATTCCCTATAGTGCCATATATCGTGCAGTAGCAAAAGTAGTGCACTTTGTAGGGAATAAGGTGCCATTTGGGACTAATACCAATCTGTATTTGTTAATTTATTCATGGCCTTAAAGACCTTCTCAGCCCTAAATCATCATGTCAACACCAACAGAATGTTAGTCTAAACTTCAGCCACTGTAACACTATCGACAGACACTTGTAATCCACCTTGTCTCTGTATTTTGACTTGTAATATTTAGACCCATAATATGGGTCAACTCATCTCCCTGTGAGAAAATGAGAACAGAGCCTCGCTCAGTCAGGAAAACCATTGTATGCGTCCACAGTCGCTCACAGCATGGAAAGCAATTAATTTTTTTATGGTAAATGAAAAATGAGTTAACCGTTTCTACTGCTTTTGCTCATTGTTTAATTGTGTTTGTATTTTTAGGTTTATGCCCTACTTTGACATGCCAGTGGTTTGATGTGCGCATTAGGAGCTTAAAAGGGCAAAACTCAGCCAAAACATTTGAGTCCTGGTTGCCCAACAGTTTCCATGTTGTCTGTAATTTGCTCACACTCTCTGTTCTGGCCACCACTGGCATAACACACTCTCTCATTTATCATCCTGGAGACTATGGCTTCTCTGTACCAGTCTGTCTCAGCACCACCCGCTTCTCTCGCTTTCTCTAGAACTGCCTCTTGTTGCTCTATCTATGTATCTATCTATCTATCTCTGTCTCTGTCTCTCTCTCTCTCTCCCACGCTCTCTCAATTCCCTCTCCCTGTCGTTTTTAGCCCTCCCCTCTGTTTTTCTCACACTTTCTAACCCTCTTTAATTAATGTTGGTCATTAAAGAAGTTCAGGCCTATTAACTTGTGGTCATTAGTCAGTACAGTTGGAATGTCCCAAATTTTTTCAACATAAAGTCTCCAATTATGACCGCTGAGCTTTTGTTCTCTGAACTTCTCTTGATTTGACACAGGCTGGCTTGTTTGTAGGAAAACTGTTATGTGTTGAAAAGAAGTCTGTGTGTGTGTGTTTGAGAGAGCATCCCAGCTGAGGGGAATGGAGTGTTTAGAAGGAAAACACTGCGTCTGATTATGACTCTCAACCCCTCTAGAGACTCTGCTTTGGAAATCCTCCGTTTTTTTCTCCCTGTCATGTTTCTCTCATGGGCTTCCTAGACAGATGAGTTGTGGTCCAAGGGAAATTCCCTAATCCTATCTGGGCAGGGATTCCCTGTTTAAGGAAAAATATATTTTTTGAGGGATGAATGGAGAGATGGAAGGAGGATGGAGAGATGGAAGGAGGAGGGTAAAGGGATTGGAGGATGAAGGGTGCTTGGCTACGGGGAAGGTGGATGACAGTGAAGAGGGGCATGGAGATTAATGTGGTCTTGCTCTGTGATGACTACCTCATACAAGGATGGGATCCCTCCATAGAGATTAGTGTTGTGATTGTTTTCACAGCCCTCGTCTGTCCACTGCAGTGCTAACGTGCTTGTCCGTCATTCAGGTTTGTTACGGGCCTCTGGCTCTGTATTTTGTACTGACGTGAAGCGTTATAGCTCATAACATAAAAACAGAAAATGGACCACACAAGCTTTACCCCGTATTTGTAATGCTAGTAAAACAGTTTTATGTATTTTCATTTTAAGAGTTTTTTTTTGTTAACACAAAATGCATGTTGGTAGTGATTACAGGGGGGACACTGGGGATATGCTTTTACACATCTTGTACAAAGGGTCTCGCCTTTGCGTTGAGGGAAGTTGACAATAGAAAGCAAACAAATTCAACATGTGTTTTTGGTTGACCCAATACTGAGTGCCTGGACCGTTCTCTTTTTTCATCTCTTCAATGCGTTCTGATATGTTTGTCCTTGAAAGGGAAAGGTCATTCTTCACAAGTCCTCTGCGCTGTAAAAATGTCATCCATGCTGTTTAATCGCTACTTACCATCAGAACCTGTCACACAATATACTTTGTGGCTGAGTGACTGTGGTGAGGGGTACGACAGTCGGTACTGAGTTTACACTACGGCTGCATCTGAAATAGCACCCTATGGCCCTGGTTGAATAACCTATGGGCCCTGGTCAAAAGTAGTGCACTAGGCCTATAGGGTGTCATTTTGGATGCGCCCCTAGAGAGAGAGACTGAGCATTTCCAGCTGGCTGCAGAACAGACCCTCCCAGAGGCCTGCTGTCTAAACTCCCCAGGGCCATGAACTTACTGTCAGTAACCAGGAAGTGGACTTTTATGGCATCCCCTGAAAACTACAGGATGGGTTACAGTACCAGCATGTGTTGTTCACAGAGTGCTGAACACTTCTCTGTTATTTTACAGCAACTGCAGCCATGGAGGTTTTAAGAGAGTCAGATCCCGTTCAAGTCATTGATTAGCTTGATAAGTTAATTTTATTTTCTCACAGACACATTTCTTGCCAATAATCACATGAGCGACCTTTCATGTGGTCCCCGATCCTTTCCTCTGTTAGTGTTGACAGAGATCTGAGCACACACACGCATGCCGGCACGCAGATCTGAGCACACACACGCATGCCGGCACGCACGTACGCACGCACACACCAAAAATGACAGTCATTGCATTGCGTCTAGTCAGACCACAGATGGATTAGCTCTGCACGTTTTTATGCTTTGTGTTGTGTGTGTTTTTATAATACTGATTAATTCTGAGACTGCAGAAACATTCTTCTCCGGTGCTCATGTTTCATCAGAGTAAAAGCTTGCTGCATTTGGCATGGCTCAACAATAGCAGACTGTATACATAAAATTCAGGGCTTGTGAGTTGGAATATCCCATAGACATGGAACTAAATTCAATAAAATTCAAGTATAAATGGGACGCATCGATTTTTCTTGGTTTTTCGATCGAGGCATTTGTTTCAAAACAGTGTCAGACAGTGGTTGACTAACCATTGAATAGAGATCTGCGGACTGGCGTCTGGCACTCATTGCCATGATTTGTGAACTGATTTCAGTACCACACATACAGACATCTGTTATCGTGCACTGTTGTTTTTCTATTATGCTCAGTTGTTTTGACATGCTTCTATATTTCTCTGTACACTTTGGGCTTCACAATGTTGTGTGAAAGAGGCTTTATCAATATTCTAGTTAGGATTCAACCCCAAATGACTGGCCCCTATACTTTCAGTCTTAAACCTTAAGTCTAACTCCTAAACTAAGCAGAATCCCTACAGTTTTCTTTTAACACATACATTGCCTAATGCCTGATATTATGAGTAATCATCACTCAATTATGTAATGCCCTGCATAATGGTTCCACCACTGGCATTCTGGCCTTACGCTCCACAGAGCTTATTTATAATCTGTTGAGGCTGAATTCTGCTTCTGATCATTAATTAGTGCAGTACATTTGATTAACAGCCAGGCCCTGCAGTTGTACCCCTGTTAACATGAGAAACCAGCTAGCTATAAAGCCCATAATGTGAAACTGTTCCTATGTGCAGTGAAACAGCTGCGTGGGATTTGTGGTTCCCTTGTGTAGAGCGGTGTGGGGGGGCAGTGTAGTGACATACGGCCACTTACAACAATGTCAGCAGAGAGTATAGTGTACAGTGCCTTGCAAAAGTATGTAATTTAAATAGATTTTTATTTGGATTTCATGTAATGGACAAACACAAAATAGTCCAAATTGGTGAATTGGAATGAAAAAAATACTTATTAATAAAATTATATAAAATAAATAACAGAAAAGTGGTGCATGTACAGTGGGGAGAAGAAGTATTTGATACACTGCCGATTTTGCAGGTTTTCCTACTTACAAAGCATGTAGAGGTCTGTAATTTTTATCATAGGTACACTTCAATTGTGAGAGACAGAATCTAAAACAAAAATCCAGAAAATCACATTGTATGATTTTTAAGTAATTAATTTGCATTTTATTGCATGACATAAGTATATGTATTCACCCCTTTTGCTATAAAGCCCCTAAATAAGATCTGGTGCAACCAATTACCTTCAGAAGTCACATAATTAGTTAAATAAAGTCCACCATGAAGACCAAGGAGCGCTCCAAACAGGTCAGGGACAAAGTTGTGGAGAAGTACAGATCAGGGTTGGGTTATAAAAAAATATCTGAAACTTTGAACATCCCACGGAGCACCATTAAATCCATTATTAAAAAAGGAAAGAATATGGCACCACAACAAACCTGCCAAGAGAGGGCCGCCCACCAAAACTCATGGACCAGGCAAGGAGGGCATAAATCAGAGAAGCAACAAAGACACCAAAGATAACCCTGAAGGAGCTGCAAAGCTCCATAGCGGAGTTTGGAGTATCTCTCCATAGGACCACATTAAGCCGTACACTCCACAGAGCTGGGCTTTATGGAAGAGTGTCCAGAAGGAAGCCATTGCTTAAAGAAAAAAATAAGCAAACACGTTTGGTGTTCTACTCCCGAGTGGCGCAGTGGTCTAAGGCACTGCATTGCAGTGCTAGCTGTGCCACTAGAGATCCTGGTTCGAATCCAGGCTCTGTCGTAGCCGGCCGCGACCGGGAGACCCATGGGGCGGCGCGCAATTGGCCCAGCGTCGTCCAGGGTAGGGGAGGGAATGGCCGGCAGGGATGTAGCTCAGTTGGTAGAGCATGGCGTTTGCAACGCCAGGGTTGTGGGTTCGATTCCCACCGGGGGTATGAAAAAAATTATAATAATGTATGCACTAACTGTAAGTCGCTCTGGATAAGAGCGTCTGCTAAATGACTCAAATGTAAATGTAAATGTGTTCGCCAAAAGGCATGTGGGAGACTCCCCAAACATATGGAAGAAGGTACTCTGGTCAGATGAGACTAAAATTGAGCTTTTTGGCCATCAAGGAAAACGCTATGTCCTGCGCAAACCTAATACCTCTCATCACCCCTAGAACACCATCCCCACAGTGAAGCATGGTGGTGGCACCATCATGCTGTGGGGATGTTTTTCATCGGCAGGGACTGGGAAACTGGTCAGAATTGAAGGAATGATGGATGGTGCTAAATACAGGGATATTTTTGAGGGAAACCTGTTTCAGTCTTCCAGAGATTTGAGACTGGGACGGAGGTTCACCTTCCAGCAGGACAATGACCCTAAGCATACTGCTAAAGCAACACTCGAGTGGTTTAAGGGGAAACATTTAAATGTCTTGGAATGGCCTAGTCAAAGACCAGATCTCAATCGAATTGAGAATCTGTGGTATGACTTAAAGATTGCTGTACACCAGCGGAACCCATCCAACTTGAAGGAGCTGGAGCAGTTTTGCCATGAAGAATGGGCAAAAATCCCAGTGGTTAGATGTGCCAAGCTTATAGAGACATACCCCAAGAGACTTGCAGCTGTAATTGCTGCAAAAGGTGGCTCTGCAAAGTATTGACTTTGGGGGGTGAATAGTTATGCACGCTCAAGTTTTCTGTTTTTTTGTCTTATTTCTTGTTTGTTTCACACACAAAAAATATTTTGCATCTTTAAAGTGGTAGGCATGTTGTGTAAATCAAATGATACAAACCCCCCAAAAATCCATTTAAATTCCAAGTTGTAAGGCAACAAAATAGGAAAAATGCCAAGGGGGGTGAATACTTTCGCAAGCCACTGTATGTAGTCTGCTTGGACAGAAGCCCCTATGTACTGTTACAGTGAATTCGGAAAGTATTCAGACCCTTTAACTTTTTACACATTTTGTTATGTTACAGCCTTATTCTAAAATGTATTAAATAAATAAAAATCCTCATCAATATACACACAATACCCCATAATGACAAAGCGAAAACAGGTTTTTAGAATGTATATAAAAAATATTTACGTAAGTAGGCAGACCCTTTGCTATGAGACTCAAAATTGAGCTCAGGTGCATCTTGTTTCCATTGATCATCCTTGTGATGTTTCTACAACTTGATTGGAGTCCACCTGTGGTAAATTCAATTAATTGGACATGATTTGGAAAGGCACACACCTGTGTATATATAAGGTCCCACAGTTGACAGTGCATGTCAGAGCAAAGACCAAGCCATGAGGTCGAAGGAATTGTCAAAGAGCTCCAAGACAGGATTTTGTCCAGGCACAGATCTGGGGAAGGGTACCAAAAAATGTATGTAGCATTGAAGGTCCCCAAGAACACAGTGGCCTCCATCATTCTTAAATGGAAGTTTGGAACCACAGAGACTCTTCCTAGAGCTGGTCGCCCGGCCAAGCTGAGCAATCGGGGGAGAAGGGCCTTGGTCAGGGAGGTGACCAAGAACCCGACAGAGCTCCAGAGTTCCTCTGTGGAGATGGGAGAACTTTCCAGAAGGACAACCATCTCTGCAGCACCCCACCAATCAGGCCTTTATGGTAGAGTGTCCAGACGGAAGCCACTCCTTTGTAAAATGCACATGACAGCCTGCTTGGAGTTTGCCAAAAGGCACCTAAAGGACTCAGACCATGAGAAACAAGATTGTCTGGTCTGATGAAACCAAGATTGAACTATTTGGACTGAATGCCAAGCGTCACGTCTGGCGGAAACCTGGCACCATCCCTACGGTTAAGCATGGTCGTGGCAGCATCATGCTGTGGGGATGTTTTTCAGTGGCAGGGACTGGGAGACTAATCAGGTTTGAGGGAAAAATGAACGGAGCAAAGTACAGAGATGTCCTTGATGAAAACCTGCTCCAGAGCGCTCAGGACCTCAGACTGGGGCGAAGGTTTACCTTCCAACATTACAATGACCCTAAGCACACAGCCAAGGCAACCCAGGAGTGGCTTCGGGAGAAGTCTCTGAATGTCTTTGAGTGGCCCAGCCAGAGCTTGGACTGGAACCTGATCAAACATCTCTGGAGAGACCTGAAAATAGCTGTGCAGCGACTGTCCCCGTCCAACCTGACAGAGCTTAAGAGGATATGCAGAGAAGAATCTCCCCAAATACATTTAAATAATTTAGCAGACACTCTTATCCAGAGTGACTTACAGTTAGTGAGTGCATACATTTTCATACTGGTCCCCCGTGGGAATCGAACCCACAACCCTGGCGTTGCAAGCTCCATGCTCTACCAACTGAGATACACGGGATGTGTCAAGATATAGAGTCATACCCAAGAAGACTTGAGGCTGTATATGTGTATGTGTATATATATATATATATATATATATATATATATATATATATATATATATATATATATATATATATATATATATATATATACACACACACACACACACAGTGGGGAAAAAAAAGTATTTAGTCAGCCACCAATTGTGCAAGTTCTCCCACTTAAAAAGAGGAGAGAGGCCTGTAATTTTCATCATAGGTACACGTCAACTATGACAGACCAAATGAGAATTCTTTTTCCAGAAAATCACATTGTAGGATTTTTAATGAATTTAATTGCAAATTATGGTGGAAAATAAGTATTTGGTCAATAACAAAAGTTTCTCAATACTTTGTTATATACCCTGTGTTGGCAATGAGACAGGTCAAACGTTTTCTGTAAGTCTTCACAAGGTTTTCACACACTGTTGCTGGTATTTTGGCCCATTCCTCCATGCAGATCTCCTCTAGAGCAGTGATGTTTTGGGGCTGTCGCTGGGCAACACGGACTGTCAACTACCTCCAAAGATTTTCTATGGGGTTGAGATCTGGAGACTGGCTAGGCCACTCCAGGACCTTGAAATGCTTCTTACGAAGCCACTCCTTCGTTGCCCGGGCGGTGTGTTTGGGATCATTGTCATGCTGAAAGACCCAGCCACGTTTCATCTTCAATGCCCTTGCTGATGGAAGGAGGTTTTCACTCAAAATCTCACGATACATGGCCCCATTCATTCTTTCCTTTACACGGATCAGTCGTCCTGGTCCCTTTGCAGAAAAACAGCCCCAAAGCATGATGTTTCCACCCCCATGCTTCACAGTAGGTATGGTGTTCTTTGGATGCAACTCAGCATTCTTTGTCCTCCAAACACGACGAGTTGAGTTTTTACCAAAAAGTTATATTTTGGTTTCATCTGACCATATGACATTCTCCCAATCCTCTTCTGGATCATCCAAATGCACTCTAGCAAACTTCAGACGGGCCTGGACATGTACTGGCTTAAGCAGGGGGACACGTCTGGCACTGCAGGATTTGAGTCCCTGGCGGCGTGTTACTGATGGTAGGCTTTGTTACTTTGGTCCCAGCTCTCTGCAGGTCATTCACTAGGTCCCCCCGTATGGTTCTGGGATTTTTGCTCACCGTTCGTGTGATCATTTTGACCCCACGGGGTGAGATCTTGCGTGGAGCCCCAGATCGAGGGAGATTATCAGTGGTCTTGTATATCTTCCATTTCCTAATAATTGCTCCCACAGTTGATTTCTTCAAACCAAGCTGCTTACCTATTGCAGATTCAGTCTTCCCAGCCTGGTGCAGGTCTACAATTTTGTTTCTGGTGTCCTTTGACAGCTCTTTGGTCTTGGCCATAGTGGAGTTTGGAGTGTGACTGTTTGAGGTTGTGGACAGGTGTCTTTTATACTGATAACAAGTTCAAACAGGTGCCATTAATACAGGTAACGAGTGGAGGACAGAGGAGCCTCTTAAAGAAGAAGTTACAGGTCTGTGAGAGCCAGAAATCTTGCTTGTTTGTAGGTGACCAAATACTTATTTTTCACCATAATTTGCAAATAAATTAATTTAAAATCCTACAATGTGATTTTCTGGATTTTTTTTCCTAAATTTGTCTGTCATAGTTGACGTGTACCTATGATGAAAATTACAGGCCTCTCTCATCTTTTTAAGTGGGAGACCTTGCACAATTGGTGGCTGCCTAAATACATTATTTCCCCACTGTATATATGTAGGATCTTCATTTGATCGCCCTGTTGCAGGATAACTTTCCCGCAATGCAGGAATTGTTTTTATTTGTAGTGTATTTGTGGCTTAAAAAGGCCACTTTGAAATTTCAGATTTGATTTTCCCTTACAAAAAAATTATCCACACCTACAAAAATGCCCATTAATTATAATCCACATAATAATTCACATTTCCTTTTGCTGCAGGATTATTTTCCTGCTGTAGCAAACTGGCTCAAATGAAGATCCTACATCTGTATAACATTCCCATTCTGTTACTCCAACCCCTGAGTTGTTCCCCATAGATCAGCTTGGCACAAGCTTGGCAGCGTCCCTGATGACACTGTTTAGCTGAAGCTTATTTTTTTCATTATGCAAATCTTATCGTAAAAAGTTACATTTTCTGTGGTATAAACTTTCAGCTGGTTATCTCATTGCCTGCACGGACTGGTCCATCCTTCTTAATACAGAGCAGTGTTAATATTACTAAAGCAACGATGGTGAAGTGGTTAGTTTAGCAGTATTTAGCCTGTTGGTTTTGTATGAAGTGGTTAGTTTAGCAGTATTTAGCCTGTTGGTTTTGTATAAAGTGGTTATTTTAGCAATATTTAGCCTGCTGGTTTTGTATGAAGTGGTTATTTTAGCAGTATTTAGCCTGCTGGTTTTGTATGAGAGTGACTTAACTTGAACTTCCTTTTGAAAGACTGCTTCTAAAAGCTTATGTAGGTCAGCTGTGGGAGATGTAGTCAGGCTGCTGGGTTCAGACTACTGTCCTATTTGAGGGAACGCTCCACCTTGAAGTGACATTAACTGTTATGCTCAGACTATAACTTTCTCTTTGAAAGCTAATACAGACATTGAGAGCCCAGTTTGAAGTTTTCATTAGCCTTTTTTTCTCCTTGCCCCTGTGATTTCGAAGAATGTCCCTGTGTTGAATTTGGCGTTTGGGAGGCTCTCTCTGGAAAAGTGTGGTAATCCATGGATGTCTGTTGATTTTTCTAATTGGCGATGTGGTTCTACTCTGACATGGGGAAAGTACACCAGGATGTATGAGCTGTAAGGAGATAGGCTCAGTGGTGGTCAACGTCTCATGTCAACATAGACAGAGCATAAAAACAACTATATTTTATTTTCTACTTTATAGAAATTCTATGGATGAAACAGAGCAGTCCAGTTAAGAAAGGCAGTTTATTTTTCAAGTTCCACCAGTACGCTTCTTCAACTGGAAAACACTATCACTCTAGCTACCCTAAGTGAAAAATGGCAAGGACATCTTTTTTTTTTATAAAAAAGGAACAGAACTTCTGTTTTTATTATTGAAACTAGATACAGGAATGAAAGTATGTTTGAAAAAACAACAGTACAGTTTCATGTGACAAACATTTTCCATACAAAATAAGCATAAAAACACTGATCTGCAAGCGCATGGAGCCAAAAGTGTATTTCTGTACAAAACTAAGAAATCATTCAACAGGACTCCACTCTGTACCATTTATCAAGGCTACTAAGAAGATAAGATATCTCTCTTATTTTCCAACATGATATAAATACAACGTGTTGTATCAGAGGTTGTAAAATGTTGCCAGAGGAACACTGAGAAGTATGAATGGTCGCTTTAAGGGACGTGTCTTTGCAAAAGTTAGTTGAAAAAATACTTTCTCTCCATATACATATAAATACATTTATGCTGTGCAAATTGCAAGTGTAAAAACCTCCCATGCATTGCCACCCCATATATCAGGGCTACTGAAGGAGAAATATTGGTTTGGTACAAGACCTCCTCTGTGTGTATGAGTTTGTGGATGTGTGTTTGCGTGTGTGCTTATTTTCCTATGCTTGTTTTTGATTTTAGGTGACAGCGAGGGGAAAATGCAGGTGCACCATGCGCCATAGCTCGGTCAACATTCATACAATGAACGTTACTGGCACAGGAGATTGGTGGCACCTTAATTGGGGAGGACGGGCTCGTGGTAATGGCTGTAGCGGAATTAGTGGAATGTTATCAAATACATCAAATACATGGTTACCATGTGTTTGATGCCATTCCATTTACTCTGTTCCAGCCATTATTATGAGCCAGCCTCCACTGGTTACAGGATATGTGTGAGAGTGGACTTCATGTTAATATATACAGCATTATCTTCTCTGAAGGTGTATTATGAACTAGGGCTGGATTCAACTTGTAGATTTAGAGATTGCGCGATCGAAATGTAAAGGTCATTTCCGATTGAGCCGACATATGCAGCGTTTACCATGAATGCAGTCTCCACTAACACGGGAATGTTGCCGTAACGCTGAACTTCAGTGATACGGATTGAATAGAACCCTAAGACTGACCAATCTATGGAACAATTATTGCACCATGAATCAGTCACTGAATGAAACCATGAAATTCTGTCAGGTTGTCTGAAACTCTACAACTCGTACTGTACAGCAGAAGCGTTGCATTATAACCCATTTCCTAGAACTCGGAACATGGCATCAAACACTTTGATAAATAATATTATACACGTTATCAAAATAAGTTTCAGGGAGCCAGCTTCCCATTATTTCAATAAAAATTATATCTACTGTATGCTTGTTACCTCACACTGTTTGTTAGAAGTTTCTCCATCTATCTCATACTATGTTGTTTTTATCAGTTTGCCTTTTTGTCATGTTTGATAAATAAGATGAGATAAAGCTATTACATATGGACATAATATTTCCCTGACACGTAGATCATGTACACGTTTTTACATGGCTGTGGTTCAGAGGCGGCTGGATGGGGGATATGTAGCATCCAGAGACTGATGGGATGCGTGGAAGGACCCCTCCTGCCACCTACCTAGACGGTTTTATATTTATATTCTTCGGGCTTCTCCACAGACAGCTTTGGGGGGTCCTACCATTTGCCAGGAATGGGCGTTCCACACTCGTACCATGACACGTAGGTGACGTGAGAGTTCCGTCCTATCTGACCAAAGTTGACAGGCTCTTGTCTCATAGCCCTGTAATACCCTGTATGTGACAGACAAAATGAAGTGAGGGGCTGAACTTTGAGTCATTTTAGACATTGTGAAAATGTAGTTGTTTTCAAGCATGGATATTAAGCATATTCTTAACAGGTTCGCATTTCAACAATTCAATGATAGATCTGTCGTTGATGTAGCCTGTACCTTCTCTTGCTGGCAGCTGGTCAGCCATGACTTGGTTTCCTGTCCTTCCATCGAGGAACGAGTCTACAAACTGACAGTGGTCCTCACCATGGCCAGTCTGGTCCCCAATGTTGTAAAATTTACCTGTAAAGTTATTAGGGATAAAAGTTGTCAAAGGGGATGGCAATTTAAACTGAGCAACAGTACTGTTCTGTACTGTACTGTACTATAGACATTGAGTGCCGGAAGCAGAACTGACCGTTGAGAGAATCACTCAGATAGATCTTGTATCGGAGAGAGTTGCAGAGCTGAATGCCCACAAACTTGCGGTACCAGGTCCTCTTCACGTACTGCTTGCCATTGCAATCCGAGTACGAGTCTGTCTTGAAGGGGAACTGGGTCCAGATGGCATCTTTTCCTACAGGAAAGAGTTAACAGAATATTAGAACGTGGAATATCAAAGGCATGAAGCATGAAACAAAGATAACAATTAAGAAAATAGAGCTGTGTAGAATCCTAAATGTATATATGCATTCCCAATCAAAGTTGTCTTTTTAGTGCATCACAGCCTTTTACTACTGATGAAATGAAAGGGAAAATAAAAATCTCTCCATTCATTTAGCTGTGTAAATGTTTGGTCTGGCTGTGAGTTGGGTGTGGAAGAAGTGAGCTCATAGATATTGGATGGAGAGCAGTGTACTGCTACACTGGGGCACTGTGGCCTGAGTCTCCACAGACTCTCCCTGTGCCAGGCATTAGATCATCCATTCATTCAGCCTGGTGGGACATGTCACCTGGGACCGGTGCTCAGGACAGACCGTAGAGCAGACTGGGGGGCTTACCTGAGACATTCTCACTCACACGTGGGTCCGCTGCAGGACGGAGGGATGGAGGGATGGAGGGAAAGAGGCAGAGAGAGATGTGAGTTAGTAAGTGCTTTCAAATGTCTTCTTCTCAGAATAGACTGTACAAATGGTTCCGAAATGAATTTTTTTATAACAAGTTGGTGATTCTCCTAAATAAAAGACCACAAAACCACACGCCCTGTAGCAAAGCCATACAAAATCTACGGCAAGTAATTTAGTCGACTTGATCCTGAGTCTTTGGCACTGGAGAGCCAGTGTGGTACGGTAGTGTGAGGCTCCAGGAGGCCCCGAGGGCAAATCATCTGCTTTCAAACTCCTCATCATCTTTCACATAGAGGGTAAGCCTTTGTGGGCCAATGAGGCCCAGCGGTGAGGTCCTTCCAGTAACACAAAAATGACCTGATTCGCTACTCGCCATGTATTTATGATACACTGTTGTATCAGTGAGTTTGGTTGAGTGTGCTGTGAGCTGCTATGCAGGATGAGGGAGAGCTGGCAGCCGGACAGCACCCCAGGGGTTGGAGGCACTTTACATGGAGAGGCAGCAGCCAATGTTATGGAAATAGAGGGGCCATGCTGAAATCATTAGGTTAATAACAGCTAGTTAATTACAGACCCCTACACCGGTAAGTGGTGGATCGCCAGACATGACTGGAGCTGGCAGACGAGGCTGTGTGTTAGTACGTTTGTACGTGCATATGTTAGTGGATGCTTATTTGTTTGTTTAACACCAAATGCCTGACCTAGTCAACAAATGGCCCATGCCAAAGGCCAGATGTGGCTCTTGAGCTTTTAACTGGCTCCTGAATAGGTAATGGTGTAAGTCAGCGATTCAACAAAACAACCAATTACCAAGTTCTTGTGTCGTTTAATGAGGTGTGTTAGTGCTGGGCTAGGAAGTTTCTTTGGCCCATACTGTACCTGATTCGGTGTTGAAGGACACAGGCTCACTGGGTGGCCCCGCTCCAAGCTCGTTCTTGGGTTTCACTTTGAACTCGTAGCTGTGAGGTAAGAGCAGGAAGTGTCACTATCAGAAGGTCTCACAGCGATCATCTAACCGACTCGCTCCAGATTCTAATTTCCGCTCCATTTCCAATTGCAAGCAATCATTTCCACAGAATCAGATTTTCCTCTTATCCTCACAGCATTTAAAGTGGACACTGTATCTTGATGGAAACGTGGTGTATTCTTGTTCAGCCTTGTGTTACAGCAAGGACAAATGAGGCTCTAGTATTGCCTCCCTATCTATCTCTTCTCCAGACAGTGCAGTCCAGAGAGCCAGGAGAGCCAGAGAGTCCCTTCCACTAATGTCTCCTCCATATGAGATGTTCAGACACAGCGATTGGTCCACCACGTGCCAGCAGCCTCAGCGGCCTCAGCTCACAGGAAGCCCTGGTTTATATTCTATCACTTCTTTAATGTCAAATAGTCCCATATTCAGGCTTCATTAAAAACCTAGGGAGCATAGCGGCCCTCCTCTGCTCACCTTCCTTCTCCAACTACACCAGAGAGAAGTGCAGGTCCTGATCTTAACCAGACGTAGCTAGCTAGCTAATCCTTCTGACAAAAGTAGTAATAATACAATTAATAATTCAAATGCTGTATTATTTCCATGAACGAAAGCCTTTCAGAAAGTTTAAGTTTCACAAACATTTACATTTTAGTCATTTAGCAGATGCTCTTATCCAAAGTGACTTACAGTAGCGAGTGCATGCATTCTCATACTTTTTCAAAGCACTGAAAAAAGCTACCATCTGAGGACAGAGAGAGAGCATAGCCAGAGTGAATACAATGTGTTGTATCAATCTGAGACACAAAGATGATGTGTTATATACCTGCTCTCTGGTTTGAGGTTCTCCACTGCAGTGTGAGTCTGGTTGGTGGTCAGGATGGAGACCTGAGTACCATCTGGTCCCTTCGTCGTGGAGATGACCTCATATTCTACAAGACAACCAGGAAATCACTGTTCAATTCAAGAATTCACCAAGTATCCAGGTATTCAGAGTCACACTTTGCAATGTATGTAGCTATGCATTTGCATTGTAGTTGGAGCACATAGACGGGTACAGTGTCCCACTCTCCCCACCTGTGGTGTCGTTGTCAGTCTTCTCCCAGTCTAGAATGATGAAGGAGGGGCATCCCTCCACCGTTACCACGGTGAGGTTGGAGGGCGGAGACTTGGGCGGGGCGGTCACGTTTGTCTGCCCGCCCTCCTCCTCTGGGAAGTAGTTGAGAGAGGAGGTGATGGAACAAGGCTCGTCTGGTTTCTTGTCCGTCTTGTAGACCACATGGGGTGCTTAAGGAAGAGAGATATCACATTTAATGGATCCCTGCGCTACTGGTTCAAAACAACCATTTAGTAACTTAGTATTTTCTGCTGGGGACAACAGAAGTCCATGATAGTTACAAGGAGTTTATTTTTATTTTTACTTACCAACAAAACGTTTCTTTCCCAATGCGTCCACGTCAGAGGCTGGCAAGGAGCTGAATAATGAAGAGTTCTCCCAGGTTTCAAACCAGATGTCTGTGAGAGGATGAGAAAAAAACAAGGAGATGCTTTAGAGCTCCACAAGACAAATGTAAGGCTTGTCCTCACACGGGGCACCAGTAAAGTAGGTTTTCTTCTTAAGACGTAATTTAGCTCTGATCAGTGAACAGTCATACCATTGACTGATGGTGCGGTCGTTGTTGTGTGTCTGCGTTCTTGCTTGGCAGGTTTAGACGTCACTGATGGAAACTTCTTCAAAATGGAGGCCTTGTCTGTTTGCTTCAAAACATTCAGCTTGTCTGTAGAGAACAGAGAGTTTGTCAAAGCACGTTGTTTTTCATGGCTTTCTAAAATATTTCTATATTTGCTTAGAGGAAAAGTGCCTTTCGAGGTTGTAAACATAAGCTCAGCCAAATGACAAACTTTCTGATGACAAAATACCCTTTCACTAATAGCTGGTGTATAATGGAGTTTTGAAACTGGTGTGTACACCAACATTTCAAGCAGTGGATGATATATAAACCAACTAGACCTTACCCATATCACCAGGTTTGCCAACCAGGTTGGTCTTTTTGTTGACAGGAATGGATGGACGAGATCCTGAAAAATAGAAATCAAAGGAAACAACAGTCAATCACATAATCACTAAACATTAGAATGTCTGAGATAACCATTTCTTTGTCTCTCTGATGGTGTTATTTGCCTTGAAGAGGTCATCTTAAATGAAAAACTATGTAACACTCTTTCGCCGCCACTTGTAGAATAACCCAAATACCTTCACCATTGTTGACACAATTCAGCAATATCTAGAGAAATCCTACAGCAGGATTTCATCACGTATCTGACATCTGCCATCTGTCATACACTCTTAGAAAAAAGGGTTCCAAAAAGGTTAAAGGGGTTCTACATGGATCTCAAAAGAGTTCTACCTGGAACCAAAAAGGGTTCTCCTATGGGGACAGCCGAATAACCCTTTTAGGTTCTAGATAGCACCTTTTTTCTGAGCGTGTACATCATACTGATGACCATAATTATTTTGGCATTTATGCCTGGGAGGAACTCTATATGGACTGTATAAATAAATGGATGGGAAAACCCCATATCCTACGCCCAATGAACCTTAAAACATGAACAATCCTACATAATTCCTTGAGGTTTTACACATGTTCTGAAAGTTACCCAGAACTAGATGCTTAACCTGTTGCCAATTAGCGCTGTTGCATTGAGGCCAAATTCTTGACAATCAAGGAATTGTTCCCAATCCATAAGAAAATATGATAAATGCAAACCCCCAGTACATGAAAGCTGGTGTAGTTCTGAAACATTTTAGCTTGTAATATAAAGCAATATGGGTCCATTCCTTTCCATCAATTACACATGTATGAAATACTGCCAGTTTGCAGTTAGCACTGCTTTATTAAACTCTACAGTTTCTAGAAAACATGGTTCTACTTAAAAAGAAAAGCTTTCCTTAACTTTTTTCTTTCTCTCAATAGCATATGTTATACATTTATAAAACTGTAAGTCTACTGAAATCGGAGTAAGCATAGATATTTATCTGCAATGACAGTGTTCTACATAATCTTAAAACATTGCATTTTTCTAGCCACATGGAACCAACACAGATCAAGATTACAAATGTTCAACAGGGTACAGTACATGCAGTAAAGCATGGAAAGTGCCAAGCCACCACACACAATCATTATCGACTGCTGACTTATTCTGCCTTTGCACTGTGATCTGTCTACTCATGCAAAACTATTGGTCCACTAAATCTAGTTCATACAAGCACAAATCCGTAACCAAAAGCAAATATTGAATTCCCGTAGCTGATGAAAAAGCTGATGAGAGCCGTGCTCTCCTGATTGCATGATGAGTGCTCTAAACACTGGCACCTCCACAGTGACGCACTAGCCTGTGAAGCTTATTGTTCTTCTAAAGTCAATACTTGCAATCAAGCCAGAAGCATGTGGAACCTACCCAGGAAAATATATTAAAATAACATTTGAGCCGCCCTCCAAACAAAACATCAAGTTCATTACATGGTGGCAAGGCTATTATAGAACACTTTATTTCTTAACATGTGGTGAGAGAAAGTGCAAAGCTTGGTGAGGAACACGCCAAAATAAGGTTCTTAAAAATAAACTAACGACCTGCAGATGCAAACTTTCCAAAAAAAGGAAAGTATTTTCCAAATGCTTGGCTAAACTGAAGCCTTTGGTTGAATTCTTAGTGATGGCCGACCAGTGTTTTGATCAAAACAAGACTCTTAAAAAAAAAAATATGTTTTTTACATCCAACATGGCCGACTCATGCAGACTGGGCAGAAATGATGGCGATGGGAGCTAGCGTGAGTCAGCGTGGGCGGGGCTAGCTTTGCGCTGGGTGCAGATAGACTGGAATCATGCCATTTTACCATAGAACTGGTCCTCAATGGAAAAGAAGCCTGAACGGCCCGAAACACCAGGGTTTATGTCCTCCAACAGCGAGTTGTTTGTGTTTGCTGCAGGAAAAGTACTAAGATTAATTCCTATTCCCAAACCTATTGTGTATTCGGGGGAAATGTGGAGTGTCTGAACATATCAATGAAGATCTTTCAAAGAATATTCCACTGTTTTGCATTATCAATAAAGACACAACCAGTTGACCATAACATGAGACAGACCACAGCCAGTTGACCATAACATGAGACAGACCACAACCATACAATGAAGTATGATAATAGACCACACCAACCACAGCTCATGCTCAATGAGGACAGTACAGGACTGACATGCATACAATCATGCACAGGGTGAACCCCAACCAAAAGTGGTGGAAAAAACGTTGGAACTCCTAAAAAGATAGGTTTCTGCAGCTCTACATTGATTTGACTTTGTTCAGCTTTATGAACGGCATTACGTATATTCCAGTTTGCCAGTTTGTGACAGAGAAACAGCATTGGTTAAGTAGCTCGGCATCTGAAGAGCCTGATCTTTGAAGGCCTCTGAAAATGCTTCAGTTTCCGCTTGGAAAACATGAACCGAGTTTCCCCACCACCACATTACACAGACCAAATGGGTACTAACACAGTCTTACTTCCCAAAAAGAGCAGTGATTGCTTAATACCCCTTTGATTACTCCTTGTCAAAAGCTTTTGAAGCCTGCAACAGCATTGAATCTGCAGAAGCTTGCGTTAACGGCAAGAACACCAAGACCCTTGGACAGATGGCAACACAACACATGGACAGACAGACTGACGGGCTGATGGACAGATGGATGGATGGTTGGAGAGACAGAAACATTATTGACAAACAAAAAGAATGGGTGAAGGACACCGACATGGGTTGATGATGCTGCCACAACACCAACAAACTGTATGGGTTAATGGATGAGAGACGCAGAGGAGAAATATCAGCTCTTTTTACCCATTCTCAGTCTGTTCCAAACGACTGGTTTGGGAAGGCCGGGTCCTTTGTGATGCTTACCATTGGCTGTGGAGAAGAAGAAGGACTGTTATGGAAAAAGCAGCTGGCATTGTTAGCTCAGACTTAATTATTCAGGAAAAAAACAGGTTAGAGATGAATCTCCCAACAGATCTTGTGAGGAGGAAAATAAATAGGAAAAGGAGGGTGTCATATGTGATGGACCAGTGGAGAGTCCTGTAAGCGCTTCAGCCTCAAGTGAACAACACGTGTTTCCCCAAAGACAGTGTAAAGCTCTATCTTAACATGGCTGACCCGTGCTGCAACCAGAATCTACGACATGCTGACGGATCTTTCTAAAAGTAGCAGTGTAAGTGACTTCTTCAGATGGTGCGAGAATCGAGAAATGGATAGATTGGACAGCCGTGACAAATCTTGACCGCGGAGGTGACAAGCTACGTCGAAGCATGACCAATCACGCTCTCGACATGTTGTGCAGGGTGAAATTAGGCACTTGAAGCCAAACCAACTCTGCAATCTTTGCCTAATCTCGATCTCTGCCTAGATATGACAACATGTGTGGTGGGTATGGAGTAAGTACTGCACACTGGTTACACAGGGTTTGTGGGGGTAGAGGGGATTTTCAGAAAACCACAAGGAGATTACATATTAGGAGGAAGAGGAGGAAGGAAGGAGGAAGGAAGGAGAAGGGGAGAGAGAGAGATTCCTTTACCCCCTGGTGTCCCGGAGGTCTGTGATGAGTTATTGGCCCTACGAAGAAGGGATGAGGAAGAGGAGGAGGAGGAGGAGGAGGTGGAGGAGGATGGGGTATCTTGTCTTGAGCCATCAGTGAAGGGAAAGAGAGGGTTTCTGGCAGCAGGAGACTTCATGGTCCTGGCTATCAGTGTGATGGCCGGGCCATGGGGTTTCAAATTTCTCTGGCTGTCTTGACCTAGAAAACCACAAAAATAATTATAGAACCTATTACAATGTGTAGTCTCAATGTCTGTTAAAGACAACTCTATTGTGCAATTCAGGTGTGCTGTGAGCCACGGCCCTTAGGAGAGGAATAGTGGGGTTAGTGATGATGATTCAATCAATGATCTCTCAAAGGATCTGCAGCATTCAATAGTGTAGTTTGATTGAATGCATCTACTGTGTAGTTCTCTAACATGAGCTCTTAACTCATGTTAGCCTTGTTGTTACAAGCATTGCATATTTTCTGTGTGTACTTGTAATGAATTTAGTGACGTAAACAATATTTACTATAGGATTTTTCAAGCATTTTCTTCGTCGTAAAGCTTCCACAATCTTGAGGAATACAGTCATAGATGCTGCTGGGGCTCAGCAGTGCAGCGTAACCATGACAGTCAGATTGTGTATGCCATGCAGATATGGATAATGCAGATAATGTGGTTGATAATGTGGTGGATGGTGCAATAAAGGGCATTCAGTCCAACTCCTGATCATGACCTGTGGACCAATGAGTCTGCATTAAAGCTGGACAACAAAACTGAAGCTGTGGACCAATGAGTCTGCATTGAAACTGGACAACAACACTGAATTGGCTAGTATTGTTAGTTAAGACTTAATTATTCAGGAAAAAACTGATTAGAGATGAATCTCCCAACAGGCCTTGTGAGGAGGAAAATAAACAGGAAAAAAAAACAGGACAAAAACAGATGTGACTTTGCGTGGAAAAGGAACGTGTTATACAGTATGTGATGGACCAGTGGAGAGTCCTGTAAGCGCTTCAGCCTCAAGTGAACAACACGTGTTTCCCCAAAGACAGTGTAAAGCTCTATCTTAACATGGCTGACCCGTGCTGCAACCAGAATCTACGACATGTGACGGATCTTTCTAAAAGTAGCAGTGTAAGTGACTTCTTCAGATGGTGCGAGAATCGAGAAATGGATAGATTGGACAGCCGTGACAAATCTTGACCGCGGAGGTGACAAGCTACGTCGAAGCATGACCAATCACGCTCTCCAGATGTTGTGCAGGGTGAAATTAGGCACTTGAAGCCAAACCAACTCTGCAATCTTTGCCTAATCTCGATCTCTGCCTAGATATGACAACATGTGTGGTGGGTTTGGAGTAAGTACTGCACACTGGTTACACAGGGTTTGTGGGGGTAGAGGGGATTTTCAGAAAACCACAAGGAGATTACATAATAGGAGGAAGAGGAGGAAGGAAGGAGAAGGGGGAAGAGAGAGATTCCATTACCCCCTGGTGTACCGGAGGTCTGTGATGAGTTATTGGCACTACGAAGAAGGGATGAGGAAGAGGAGGAGGTGGAGGAGGAGGAGGAGGTGAAGGAGGAGGAGGAGGCGGATGGGATATCTTGTCTTGAGCCATCAGTGAAGGGAAAGAGAGGGTTTCTGGCAGCAGGAGACTTCATGGTCCTGGCTATCAGTGTGATGGCCGGGCCATGGGGTTTCAAATTTCTCTGGCTGCCTTGACCTAGAAAACCACAAAAACAATTGTAGAACCTGTTACAATGAGTAGTCTCAATGTCTGTTAAAGACCATTCTGTTGTGCCATTCAGGTGTGCTGGGAGCCACGGCCCTTAGGAGAGGAATAGTGGGGTTAGTGATGATGATTCAATCAATGATCTCTCAAAGGATCTGCAGCATTCAATAGTGTAGTTTGATTGAATGCATCTACTGTGTAGTTCTCTAACATGAGCTCTTAACTCATGTTAGCCTTGTTTTTACAAGCGTTGCATGTTTTCTCTGTGTACTTCTAATTAATTTAGTGACGTAAACAATATTAACTATTGGATTTTTCAAGCATTTTTTTTGTCGTAAAGCTTCCACAATCTTGAGGAATACAGTCATAGATGCTGCTGGGGCTCAGCAGTGCAGCGTAACCATGACAGTCAGATTGTGTATGCCATGCAGATATGGATAATGTAGTTGATAATGTGGTGGATGGTGCAATAAAGGGCATTCAGTCCAACTCCTGACCTGTGGATCAATGAGTCTGCATTAAAGCTGGACAACAACACTGAAGCTGTGGACCAATGAGTGTGCATTAAAGCTGTACAACAACACTGAAGCTGTGGTCAAATGAGTCTGCATTAAAGCTGTACAACAACACTGAAGCTGTGGACCAATGAGTGTGCATTAAAGCTGGACAACAACACTGAAGCTGTGGTCTGAGAGGATGGTGACACAATGGACAGCAGACAGACAGTGGAGTGTACGTAGACCAGCTGAGGCAAAACACAGTGACGGCATTTGTACAATGAGGTCATCGTTACCCAAGTTATTATTATTGGCTTTCTCACTGCCCAGGGCGTGTGTCAGCAGTGATGCTCCTTCCTGTGATTCACTGAAAGCTGTGTGGGGAAAAAATGGTTTTATCTGTTTCTGGAGGGTTGGGTTACAGTGGTTTGTAGAGAAATTCAAGATGGCGCTTCCTTGCCTATCTGTTACTCGGCAGTACTCTCAAAGACTACCCATTGAGGTAAAGGAAAACAAAGGATTCCTGCCTCACTTCATAAAAAGTTCAAATCTCCCTAATAGCTTTAGATACCAGTAAGTCTTTCGGTTTCAGTAAACATCTAGGCGTTTGCTCCGAAAAGAGTTAGGCATTTTAAATAACTTATATTTGAGGGGTACCAGAGTATACTCTGATGCCCTTAACATGACATCACAGACTCTGCAAAAGAAGGGGAAGGTTAAAGAGAGTTGAAAGGTGGAAATTACCAGAGGAAGGGTTATGTGGCTTCTCTGTGGCGCTAGTTGGTCCCCTGGGTTGGGTCTTTCCCTGTTGCTTTTCACCATGTGGAGAGGGGTTGTTAGGGACAGGGGTGGCAGAGGAGGTACTGGGGGTTTTGGTGGGCAGGAGTTGGGGGGAGGCAGGAGGGAGGTCCACGAGATGAGAGGAAGCATTTCTAATACTGTTTCCTCCGTCTGGGTGAGAGAGAAGAGAGAGGTATACTTTGATTATGGGGACTGGAAACTATGGAGTCACATAAGGACGTACCTTATGGAACATTTTGATGCCCAATTGTTGCGGTCAATATCAACAGTTCATAGACAGGCATTCAAATCCATCTCTTTGGCTGTGAGATGAATGTCTCCGAATACCTTTCATTGACTGTATAAGATTGTAGTTATTTATCTTTTTCTAATAGTGGATTCAGATTGATTTAACCTTGTCCCATAATGTAGTTGTACCTCATAGAAATACACACAGAAGGTCTTGAAAACATCATTGGAAGGAGTATTTAGAGGGACAGAAGGGGTAGTGAGCGACTTTGTGCTGCCTTTCCCTAATGGGAAATTCAAAGACGTCTTTTGCATGCAGTGTTGTCATGCAGACAGTGCAATAACTCTGTAAACGAATGAGGAATGAAAAATGGAGAGAGATGACTGATATGACTGATGTCAAGAAAGATGTCATGGTTCGTGGACACAAACATATGAAATGAGGGATTTTGATGGACACTGCTGGAGAGAAGGAGAGAGTCACATAGGTTGTGGGGATAGACATGGGAAGAACAAACAGCAGAAAAATAGAAAATGGATGGATGAATAGATCAATGGATGACAGAAAAAAAGAGTGGAAGAGAATGAGGTAAAGGTAAAGTGCTGAGTTGGACTGATACAGTATGGAGGGAAAGTGAGCGAAACAAGCAGTCAATGCTCTCACAGCGCCTGAGATCTAAGCTCAGAGGATGTGAGAAATGCGAAACAAGATCACCGTCATGCGTGCCCTTCGCATTTGCTCTGGCAGAAACTTACGCACATACTTCCAACTCTGTGGCGGCACCATCCTGTGCCACCACCATCTCCGCGATCCAGGGACTTTCTAACTCTCAGTGGACTCAAGGCATGCCAGCATGCAGCCAATCACAACGAACAGCTGCGGTTCTCACCCCCCACCCCAACCCACCCCTCCCCTCGCAGCAGCGTAGTGGACATAGCCAAGCGATGACTGACTGTGAATAAAGCTTGATATGATTCAAAATGTCTGTCTCTGTTTACCCAGTGGGAACTGTGGCCATTGAGGCTCATTGGAGCGGGGGTCAGGTCTAGCTTCCAGGTGGCTCTCTGGTGGTGCTGTAGAAAATAATATCACGTTTCATAAAGTGTGAATAGGAACAAAGTGCAAAGGTAGAGAAGGCGTTGGGGCAGGAAATGTGTTTGACCACAGAAGGTCTTTAAAGACAGTGAAAAGAGTAGTGTTTTTGGCCACAATACCTGTGCAACCATGAGTAATACAAAAAAACAGCAGAGTATGATGTTGTGTTGCTACCATGCTGTGTTGTCATGTGTTTTTTTTTTATTCTTTTATTTAATTTTTTTATTGGGGGTAGATCAACTTAATATTGCAGATTGTAACTTCCATCAATGTAATTGTCTGCATCACTTCCAATCCCCCATGTTTTTATATATATACTCCCCTTTATTACTTTTCAACCCCGCCATCCTTTCCCTACTTGGGGTAAATTAGTGAACAACAATGCCCAGGCCTCTACTTCCAGCCTATACTTACTATCTGCACCTTATGGACACAGTCAACTTACAATAATTATATTTTATTTGTTTTTGCTCCTGAACTTCTTCTACTCTCAACCTCTCCGATCATTTTCATGATGTCCATCCGGTTTGCTTCTATATGCCATATCTTTCTAACTGTGCTCATGTTGTCATGTGTTGCTGCCATGCTATGTTGTTGTCTTAGGTCTCTCTTTATGTAGTGTCTCTCTTGTCGTGATGTGTGTTTTGTCCCATATTTATATTTTATCCCAGCCCCCGTCCCCGCAGGAGGCCTTTTGGTAGGCCGTCATTGTAAATAAGAATTTGTTCTTAACTGATTTGCCTAGTTAAATAAAGGTTAATAAAAATAAAAATAAATGAAATGTAAAGTGCATTAGAATGAGAGTGGAGAGAGAGAGTAATCACCGAAAGATGTCTTGGGAGCTCCTGGGAAACCTTGGTTTTTGGTCAGAGGAGGGATTCTAGGCTGAGTCCTGTTGTGAATAGCTGGGGGAGAAAGGAATCAAGAATGGATTACAGAGGAGATAGGCATGGTTTCAAGTAGCTGCAACATATTCCATATGTCTAAAGTATTGATGCTGTAAACCAGCACTTTACATTACATAGGTGTTACACCATATAAAAAAAACAGTATAATATGCAGTTATACCCTCAGAAAACAGGTGTAACAAGGGTAAGTAGTATTTAGCTGTCTGGACGTACACACCTGGAACAACATAATGACCTACTTTACATTACTGTACATTGGAATAAAGCTTATGCAACGGTGTTGCATGGACATGTATATGGGCATGTAGCATCCCTCATTGTTTCATTACCATGTAATATATATATCATATCATATATTCAATGCAATATATATATATAAATGGCTTACCTGGACGAGGTGGGAAAAGTGCGCGGGACATGGGTGGTTTCTGAGAAACAAAAATGATCTACAGTTGGTGGAAGTTTTTATTGACACCAGATCCACAGCCACAGTTCATATGTCAACGCTAATACGCTTCCGGTGCTAAAGCCATGTTTTAGTTTTATGGTGAGGATAGCATTGTGCTTTGGGCTGTCTCCCCTTGAGTGCTACATCACTGTGAGTATCCCTTGAGGCTTCTAGCGTACCTAACGTGCCCCTCAACCTGACTTCTGACTGGAAGAGCCATTTCACCAGAAAACATATATGGTCTGCTGTCTACACTTCACTTACTGGTACCTGACTTAGCCTAACTGACAGACACACACAACACACACACACACACACACACACACATACACACACACACACACACACACACACAACACACATGGTCAAGGGCCATATAACAGTCACAAACGCGCAAATGAGCTACAAAATCAAAATAGCTGATGTAAAAAGCGCTTTATAAATACATTTGATTGATTGATTGATTGATTGATTGATTGTGAGTGGGCAGAAAGACTGTGTCAGAGCGAGCGTGTCATGTGTTGATTTGCGATGTTCTGCCTGTTTTGTGTTGTCACCGCTGGGGTGTGAGGGTCACCTTCTTTAACCCACATTAAAGAGTCTCTCAGGCCGGGTGCTGGGGTCAGACAGGGGAAGCAGACAGAAGTTTGTCTACTCTACTCTGGCCTTACACAACTCAGCTACACTCTGCTTTTCACCCTCTCTCACCACCTTGTATATTCTCCCTCCACAGAGACAGCAGGAAATAGAAAATGATTTTCTTGAAGAAATAAATGTAGTTGTAGGGTAAAGTTGTAGTGTGAGAATATGTATGCCTGTGGAAGCTATTTAATTCAGAGACTGAGAGTCCCGTAGATCATAGGTTCTTATGCTGTATGGCCAACAAAACACAGCACATACCATTGGCTTCGCAATAAGGGTCCGGTGCTTGTAGGGCTTCTGGATGATTTTGTCTGCAAAACATGAAGAAGAAGATGTTAACAACTGCTATTCTGAGAAGAGTGTGTCGGCAGGTCGTCTTTTGAAAGTCTGGCAAGTAGGAACAATAAAGCACAAATGGCTCACATGGTATGGATGTTTTACTCTGTTTTCTTGTGCCACAAAGATTTCTTACAGACTTCTTAAAAAATAAAACGATGTACTCCCTGAAATCGCTGATTTTCATTTTCCTAAGTGTGATGTACATACTGCCCATGCAGGGTTGGGGAGTAACTGATTACATGTAATCGGATTACCAAAAAACTTAAAGTGTAATCCATTACATTTTTGTCATTTAGCAGACACTCTTATCCAGAGCGACTTACAGTTAGTGAGTGGATACATTTTTCATACTGGCCCCCCGTGGGAATCGAACCCACAACCCTGGCGTTGCAAGCACCATGCTCTACCAACTGAGCTACACAGGAGCTACACATTACCAGCTAAAATATTGTCATCAGATTACAGATACTTTTTAAAAACTAGATGACTACTTCTTGGATTACTTTTAAATTTGGAAAGGATGTTTGCTCAAAAAATTTATACATTATGACACCTTTCTGTTTTCTCAATTACATTTAATTCAGCATTGAAAAGAAGGCGGTAAGTTTACATTTGTTCCACCTGAGCGAGTCTGACCACAAGTCAGAGACCACCATGATGACACAACAAATGTGTTTTATGGATCCTTTTTGTCTTCTTCTAATGCCTCTTAAGGGGAAAGTAATCTAAAAGTAACTGAAAGTAATCAGATTATGTTACTGAGTTTGGGGAACCCAAATGTTATGTTAATGATTACAACTTTGGACAGGTAGCTAGTAACTGTAACCGATTACATGTAGAAAGTAACCTACCCAACCCTGCACCCATGTTGGTTTTGTGAATGACAGGCTTGCTCCAGACTCCGCTGCTTTCGTCTTTGTTGGAGCGGACCCCAAACTCGTATGGGGTGTTGGGCTTCAGGTTGTCAATCACGGTGTCGCTGGTGGGGCAGGTCTGGTAGATCCACTTCCTGTTCCTCTCCCTGTAGCGGACGGTGTAGTGTCTGCATGGGAAGGACAAACAAGGCACAGTAAACAACATGCTGATTCTTGTAAAGTAGCTGTGCATCTTTATGGTAAACTCTAACCTTTGGAAAATGCTGTCTTCATTTCACAACAAAGCACAGCAGACGTGCACTACATCATACAGTATGGGTGGCTATTCCAGCTCCACCGCCCTCCATTAGCTATTGTTAATTCTGGCTCCGGTATCTCCGGTCATCTCGTCAGTGTCAACCGATCCCCTTTCATTCCCTCAGTGATTGTCTTTCTAGGTAGCGCTGCCGGCAGTAGCCAAGCAGTAAACAGAAGGAACTGACATTAGCTTTTAATACGCCACCAGATGGAAGGAGGCACTCTCAGCTGTAACTTAGGTTGAGATTTCCAACGACTCCTCCAACTTTCGGCGAGGGGGGAATTCTAGAATGCATTTAAGGCTGAGCATAAATAGAGTGATGGAAAAGTGTGTCCCAGCAGTACAGTCCGTGTATCCTCAGTCAACTCCTGCACACACCTGTGCTGGAACAGACCTCGGCCCATTCCCATGCTCCATTTTCCATAAAAAATAAATGACACACTTCCTCAACGTTTCTCTATAGAACTATTATGCTTCATAAATCCTCCAAGGTTCGACAGTACAGTACATTGAATGCATGGTATGAGTTTAAATCTAGTCAAGCCTTCATACAGTATATCATCTTTATACATAGCTGGCAATAACAGCCTTGTATTCAGATCTCAGTGTGTGCACCTGATTTCAACTAGATCCTTTTCTTTTGTGAAAACCAGATCGTCTGAATGCCTAAACAGTGTGTAACTGTATTCACCTGTCATCCATTTTGCGCTGAGTGAGGCTGTTTCTGTGGAAAACTTTGGTCTGAAAAGGCAACATGGAACTGGAACCAGATGTTTCGCTGGCGGTGTGGTAGGGTATAACTCACCCGTCTTCCAGACAGTCGTTCATGATGTTGCCTACATCATAGGGCGTCTTCAGGAAGGTTCCCCAGGACAGCAGCACAGAGGTTGGGGTGATAGAGCCAATCACCAGGTGGAGTGGCTTCTCCAGGTTGACCTTTCCTGTGAGGACAAAGGTCAATAGTCATACACTATATTTACAACACGTTTGATGACCTGATTAACCTTTTAGATGTGTAGACAGACTGCCACAGGTACCTGTGCATTGTTTCTTCACATCATTACTCGGGATTGGCTGGACAGCAACAAGATACTTGGGCTCTGCGTCTGAAAGGGTTAAATAAGAAAACGTTGTCACATTGATTTCTCTGTCATGGAAAAACTAATATACCAGAATGGGTATATTTTCCTGGACCGTGAAAGAAGAGTGTGGGTAGAAAGAGTCCTCCTGACGCCTGGTGAGTCACTACCCAGCCAGGTCTCTGGTGTTGGGGAGATGGGCTGAAACTATTCAAACCAGCCATAAACAGATGCAGAACAGATACACAGATGAAAGAGCTTGACTTCAAGCACAACAGATGAAAACAAACAGTCGTTCGGATAGTAAATTGAAATGCAGTTGAGTTGCTTGAACTCCTCTGAACAATGGAACGTTGTCCAACCTGTAGAGACTTTAATACATAGAATATAAAGGGGTTTATATTAGCCGCCCACAATCTAACAGTCGTGTATTGTTATTATACTTGTCTATATGCAAACAATGTCTGAGGCCAGCTAGGAGGGGTGAAAATATGGTTATGGATCTGGAACACAGTTAAGACACATCTGGCCACTTGGATTCAACGTGCTATAAAAACAGTGATCCAGAAATGTTGTGTTTCTGTTGCATGAGAACGGAGAGCTCATTAATGAATAACTGTACATAACAAAATAGACAGGATGTGAAGGGTGGAGCACTAAGGGCCTGAATAAGGGCCTGATTAGGTCCTGGTGTTCAATGGATTAACATAAAGCCAGAGCATTTGAGCTGGCAGGCCAGGAGTAGGAGTAGGTTGGCATGGATCGAAGCTGGCACAATGTTACGGGTGGGGCATTGGACAAATGATAGTCATTTGATTGCTTAAAATAAAGAAAACTGTTGGGTGTGGGGAAACACTTTAAATCAATTTAAGTTAAGAGTCAGCACAGAAGAGAATCCGAGAGAGTCACAGTAACAATCATGTCCTATTGGACTACTATGTGTCATCATTGCTGAGAAGGTTTTGTCTACCCTCTGCTCTCTCGTTGGATCCCCGTGGGCTCTCTCATGATGAGGTACTTCAATCAGGTGTTCTGGAGGGGCACCTGAGACCAATCTAACTCAGCTCTTTGTTGTCGTTGGTTTTGTACGTGGAAGGTCACAGCTTGTACCAGTGATAAATGATGTTTGATCACTTCTGTTGTCTCTCACACAGGTGAAAGGGCTCAAAGAGAAGTTGCTAAAAAGCTGTTCTGCATTGAACAAACAGCACTCCTTTCACTGATTGGGGAGCCAGCCAAGGGAGTTTTTCAATTCTCTTTAGTCCCTGGTTCCTTTCTACTCTAACACTTCAAAGCCTGGGATTTACACAATGGCCATTGAGGCCTTTTCATACGACAAGAGGAAACGTGTTCCTGACCTGCTCTCATTTAGTGCCTGTCCTAAATCCAAACAGATCAACACAAAACAGCAATAAAGGACTCATATTTGTTTGATTTAATTATTAAAGCACTCCAATGTTTACTTTAACACAAGTGAATGTAGAGAGTGGGAGTATCAAGGAAAATAAGCAACAGCGTATCGTTCAAATTCTAACATAAGCATGTGGTTTCATGCTCAATGGATGATCTACACAAGCTGTAAGGTAATCTTTCACTGACCCAGTGCTGCCCTGCTATGGTGCTGTAGTGGGTTGGGATGTTGGAATGTTGAAAGTATCTCATGAGAGGCTGTGGTTTGTGATGAATGGAACCCACTGAGCTGCAGGAAAGGGTTTGAAAGAGGAAAGTAAACACTGTGGAGTGCTCAGTGTAACTCCTGCCCTTTTCACCCTGTTTGGGGAATCTCTGTGCTCTACAAAGACAGGTTGCTAAGTTTCTCAGAGGAACGGTTTCTCCCCCCGGGTTATCTAGTGATGTATGTTGGAGTCACAATATACACTTATGTTATGACTATCTGATAAATGATGAATCCCTGAAAGTCAATAGGTTAGTGTGTGTTTGTGTGTGTGTGTGTGTGTGTGTGTGTGTGTGTGTGTGTGTGTGTGTGTGTGTGTGTGTGTGTGTGTGTGTGTGTGTGTGTGTGTGTGTGTTTGTGTTTGTGTTTGTGTTTGTGTTTGTGTGTGTGTGTGTGTGTGTGTGTGTGTGTGTGTGTGTGTGTGTGTGTGTGTGTGTGTGTGTGTGTGTGTGTGTGTGTGTGTGTGTGTGTGTGTGTGTGTGTGTGTGTGTGTGTGTGTGTGTGTGTGTGTGTGTGCGTGCGTGCGTGGTCTTACCATAGACTAGTCTTACCTATCTCAGTCTCGTAGGGCTCTCCATTCTCAGGCAGCTGGATGAACTGTTTAGAGAACATGCTGCTGCCGTAACCCAGGATGTAGCCTTCCAGCTTGGTGTCAGGGTTGGGACGGACAAACTTCATCACGATGGTGTCGCCGGTGGCGTTGATGCGGACCTTCATGTTCTGTCTTCTCACTGTTAAAGACCAAGAAGTAGAATAATACAGTTGAATTGCATTGTAGTTGTGATTAGTTGAACTGTGGTTCATTACACGTAAAGATGCTAGTGTATTCCATCACAGCTAACCTTCAGCACCTCACATGAACATGAGCAGATTGCAAGTGCTGCATTTAAGAAACTTCTGGACTTAGGGGTAATTGCAAGATAAACTGCTGCCTCTCCCCAGGTACCCAAGGGATTAATCAAATAGGACTGTGTTTGTGGTTTTCATGAAACAGACTGCAGTACCCTTCAACTGCAGCCAATATAACCCTGAATGCATACAGGAGATGGAATACTTGATTCTTCCATCAGTCTTAACATTGGACTATTAGGATAAACTCAAAGTACTTTAAACCCACTGATATCGTCAGGCTTGGAGAGGTAAAATTAGAAGGTGAATTGAAATGGAGGATGGAACTCTTGAAGGTTGAGTTCAGAAAAGTCATTATTCAAGAACAGAGGCTAAACATCAGTACTGGAGCTCATTTAAACCTGGTAATAAGGCTCTTTAGCTTTGGAGAAGGCTTTCCCTTGTCCACCAGATTCCCATATCCCACCATACAGGAACTCGACTGGTTCAGCTGCTGGGTTAAAGAGGCTGTTAAATGCTAATGAAAAGCAGGCTTAAAATGGATGTTGTGGCCGTTTTGTGTCGTCACACACATCAGTCAGCAGCCCGCCCTTTTTAATGCCCATGCAGGCAAGAGGCAAGGCGAGCGTTCTGGCACTCCAGCTAATCCTAATCACGCAGAGTGTTAATTAGGCTTTAACGATAACCTAATCACTCCCATTCACAGAGCAAACTTGGAATGAACCTTGGATATCATATCGGCGCCTTCATTATCGATGACCCGCGAAACTCTTCAATCACGAGAAAGTGAAAAACAAACAAACAACCATATTTGTGTGGTGGTTTTGTGGAAGTTGCCAGGAACTATTGGTTTGGAAGAATTTAAAAGACCACTGGGTTTGCTGAATCAGCACAACATTGTTCAACTTATTCCACAGTGTGAGTGAATTAACTGTTTACTTGGATACTTGTGTCCATTTCGCATCTCTGCTTAACCCCAAAGAGTAATCTTGAATTGTTTGGAATATAATTGGAGGGAAAAGGATGTTTTGTTTGTCAGGTTTCTGCTGTCGAACATCCTATTTCTAGTGGCGCCTTCCATTCTAACTGTCATTAATAAACGCATCTCCCCCGGCAACGTGACATAACCTCTGCTTACCTCAAGACTCAAGACTCCTGTCATGTTATTGCTGACTCCCTTTAATTTAACAAGAAGGATGTTTTCAGTCTCTGGCTTTATAGCTCTAAATCCATGAGGATCTATTAAAGAGACCCTAGACTTACAAGGACTGTAATGTGTTATCCTCTGATTATAGACCAGATGACAACTTCACCCCTTGTGGAGACAACAATATACAGATGAAGAGTGATTCTAGCTACAGGGGGAGAATGTGGAAGACATTATTATGTTACATAATACCAATAAATGTATACTGAAGCTTATGGAAAGGCCTACTCATCAAAAATGCAGGTTGGCGTTTATTGTCATGAATCTTGCCCTGGAGGTAGAACTGAGAGATTTCTGCCACACTTAGAAAAAAGGGTTCCAAAAGGATTCTTCGGCTGTCCAAATAGGAGAGCCCTTTTTGGTTCTATGTAGAACTATTTTGGGTTCCATTTAGAACCATCTGTGGAAAGGGTTCTACATGGAACACCAAAGGGTTCTACCTGAAACCAAACGGGTTCTACATGGAACCAAAAAGGGTCCTTCAAGGGTTCTCCTATGATAACAGCCGAAGAACCCTTTTATGTTGTAGATAGCACCTTTTTTTCTAAGTAAAGGTATGCCTACACTCTTAGGAAAAAAGGTGCTATCTAGGGTTCTTCAGCTGTCCCCATAGGAGAACCCTTTGAATAACCCTTTTTGGTTCCAGGTAGAACCCTTTTGGGTTCTATGTAGAACCCTTTCTACAGAGGGTTCTACATGGAACCCAAAAGGGTTATATCTGGAACCAAAAAGGGTTCTACATGGAACTCAAAAGGGTTCTCCTATGGAACCAAAAAGGGTGTGAGTGTAGTGACCACTCTGCAGAGCTGCCTCCATTACATGAGTCATGCCAATAAATGCCAACCTGCATAAAAAATAGCCCCCTCATGCTGGAAAGCTTGTTAGCTATGTTGTTTACTGTTGTCAATAAAGTTATCCTGCTCTTGACTAATGTTTCAAGTTTTACGTTTTTAATGTCACATGCACAAGTACAGTGAAATGCCTTTCTTGCAAACTCAAAACCCAACAATGCAATAATCAATAACAATGTAATACTAGACAAAACACACAAGAAAAATATGAAGAACACAATAAGTAAGTAAGCATACTATATACAGGGTCAGTTCCAGTACCATATTTACAGTGTGCAGGGATACTGGAGTGATGGAGGTAGATATGTACAGGGAGGGGTAAGGTGGCTAGGTATCAGGATATATGATAAACAGAGTAGCAGCAGCTTGTATGTGAGTGAGTGTGCGTGTGTGTAGAGTCAGTATAAATGTATGTGCATATTATGCGTGAGTGAGAAGATGCTGGACTGAGTGTGTGAGTGTGCATAGAGACAGTGCAAAAATAAAAGGTAAATAAAGATACAAGGTTAACTCAGATAGTCCATGTAGCTATTTTGTTAGCTATTTTCAGTCTTATTGCTTGGAGATAGAAGCTGTTCAAGATCCTGTTGGTGTCAGACTTAATGCACCGGTACCGCTTGCCGTGCTGAAGCAGAGAGGATAGTCTATGGCTTGGGTGGTTGGAGTCTTTAACGATTTTCCGGGCCTTCCTTCCACACTGCCTGATATAGATGTCCAGGATGGCAGGGAGCTTGGCCCCAATGATGTACTGGGCTGTCCGCACCACCCTCTGTAGCGCCATGCGATCGAGGGCGGTGCTGTTGCCATACCATGTAGTGAAGCACACACCCCTGTGGGGCACTCGTGTTGAGGGTCAGCATGGCGGAGGTGATGTTGCCTACCCTCACCATCTGGGGATGGCCCGTCAGGAAGTCCAGGATCCAGTTGCAGAGGGAGGTGTTCAGACCCAGAGTCCTAAGCTTGGTGACGAGCTTGGAGGGGACAATGGTGTTGAACGCTGAGCTGTAGTCAATGAACAGCATTCTCACATAGGTATTCCTCTTATCTAGGTGGGCGAGGGCAGTGTGGAGAGCAATTGAGATTGCGTCATCTATTGATCTGTTGGGGCGGTATGCAAATTGGAGTGTGTCTAGGGTGTCTGGGATGGTGGAGTTAATGTGTGCCATAACCAGCCTCTCAAAGCACTTCATGATTACAGAAGTGAGTGCTACAGGGCGGTAGTCATTGTGGCATGAAGCCTTAGCGATCTTGGGGACAGGAATGATGGTGGTCATCTTAAAACATGTGGTGCTTGGTCCCTAAGACCCTCACAAACTTTTACAGATGCACAATTGAGAGCATCCTGTCGGGCTTTATCACCGCCTGGTACGGCAACTGCACCGCCCGCAACCGCAGGGCTCTCCAGAGGGTGGTGCGGTCTGCCCAACGCATCACCAAGGTCACAATGCCTGCCCTCACAGGAAGGCCAAAAAGATCATTAAGGACATCAACCACCCGTGCCACGGCTTGTTTATTACCCCGCTATCATCCAGAAGGCAAGGTCAGTACAGGTGCATCAAAGCTGGGACCGAGAGACTGAAAAACAGCTTCTATCTCAAGGCCATCAGACTGTTAAATAGCTGTCAATAGCCGGTTACTCAACCCTGCACCTTAGAGGCTGCTGCCCTATGTACAGTACATAGACATGGAACAGTAGTCACTTTAATAATGTTTACACACTGCTTTACTCATTTAATATGTATATACTATATTCTACTGTATTTTAGTCAATACCACTCCGACATTGCTTGTCCTAATATTAATATATTTCTTCATTCCATTCTTTTACTTTTAGATTTGTGTGTATTGTTGTGAATTATTATATACTACTGCACTGTTGGAGCTAGGAACACAAGCATGTCGCTACACCCACAATAACGTCTGCTAAATATGTGTATTTGACCAATACAATTTGATTTGATTTGATTAAAGACTGGGACAAGGAGAGGTTGAAAATTATTGTGAATATGCCTGCCAGCTGTGCATGCTCTGAGAAAGCACCCTGGAATACCGTCGGGCCCCGTGGCCTTGCAGGTATTGATCTGATTTAAAGACCTTTCTTATGTCGGCCTCAGAGAGCGAGTGTCACGCCCTGACTCTGGGGACTCGTATTTGTTGAGTCAGGGTGTGTATTTTCTGTGTGGTGTAGATCTAGATCGTGTAGATCTATGTTGACCGGTGTGGTTCCCAATCAGAGGCAGCTGTAGCTCGTTGTCTCTGATTGGGGTCCATACTTAGGCAGCCTATTGGCACTAGTGGGTTGTGGGATCTTGTTCCGTGTGAGGTATGTTGTACCTTGGACTTCACGTTTCGTTTAGTTTGTTGTTTTGTCGTTGTGTTTATTCATTTTAATAAACATGTATGCATATCACGCTGCGCCTTGGTCCGTCCCGTCTGTAAGCGAACGTGACAGCGAGATCACCCTATCCTCTGGGTCGGTGATGCCTTCACACCCGGCACAATGTTGTTGTTGTCAAAGTGGGCAATAAGCGTGCATAAAATGCATTGAGTTCGTCTGGTAGAGAGGCATCGTTGGGCAGATCACGGTTGGTGTCAAAAGGTGAGACGCCGAAAGCCGGGAGTTCTTTAAAGTGACAACTGAATCTTCTTCCAACTTTTAATGATATTAAGAATTCGTCTAGGAAAAAAAAAATAATAAGCGTAAGCAGCAGGCATGTTTGATTTGCCAACTCTGAGTCTTCCAGGAGACAGATTGTGTGCGATCATAAGTATGTCCGTCTTCAGTCTCTTAAGCTATCTTCGGGCTGTTTGTTCTACAGATTGGCATTGACATCCTGTTGCCTTCTCAAATGGTGGGAAAGCATGGAAGTTTGACACTTAAGACGTGTAATCACGCATGCTGGTTTCTTGGCACGGACGTGGTGTTTCACAGTTGAAGACTTTCCAACTGCAGCTGATTGACCCAAGAGCAGAATCCAGTGTGAGGCTGATCACAAGTGAAAAAAGTTGGTTTGGTTCCATGACCCTTAAAGTGAACAACAGCCAGCCTTCAGGGTATTGCGCTTAGGGAAAAAGTCTAGCTAGCATTTAATCCTTTGGCAGACTTCTAAATATGTTAGTCATAAGCAACTTCTCTTCCAGCGATATCCCATTCCGTTGTGTTTGTTTGTTGTATATTGAATGAGGAACTAACAAACTTTAATCAAACCAAACTGTGAAACCCCTGCAGTATATTCTGTTCTGGAACATGGTCCTTCCATTTCTCCCAGATTGAGCATACCTGTACCTTCTCAAAATGACACACACAACTGTAACAAAAGTCCCCTAAATCTCCAGACACCGCTTTTATAAATCGACTCTCCAGGAGCATTTTATCTCATGGCTATAGGGAACATAAATTGTCCCTGACAGCTTCTCTAGGTTCATATGTATATATTGTCCAGTCACATTTAGTAGATGGACGTGATCTCAACGTTCTGCAGCTGTGGATGTACTCCATAACTGAATGGGCTTTCACTGGCAGCACATACTGTATAAAGCACATGCATTGCCGCGTGTTGACAAACACAGACCTGCTCTCCTACTGTATTCTCTCTGACTGTGTGTCCATCTGACATGAGTCCAACTTCACCCTTTCATACGTAGAGCTTCCCATCCCTCCTTCTGCAGCTACAGTAGTGGGGCACAACAGCCCCCCCACATCCTCACCAGAGAGACGGTAGTTAAACAGCGTGAAGGTAGGGGATATTTGCACCGAGCACTGTTGCACAACTGATGAGTCTTTTGGTGTGTGAGACCCTGAGCCGTCTCTCTTTCATCTCCTCTAATGAAGTTTGACCATGCATGAAGAGCTGCGGGCCAACCCCGTCTCCAGCTGCCTGCACAACCACAGCTTCAACATACACCGAGCTCAGACACTCAGGTACACACATGTAGCCCATTTACAATGTACCCCCACCACCACCACCACCGCACGGAAAGCAAAGCAGGCACGTGTATGTACTCAGGAATATACATGTCGCACCTTAACAATGTGCAGAAAGCAGACACCGCCGCACGGAAAGCAAAGTGGACACGTGGATGTTGTACAACATGTACTGTTTAACAAGAAGCTTCTCTGCCTGAGATTCTGGTGTGTGCGGAGGGGAGATGTTGGCCCAATCCCAAGCCGAACCAAACCCCTCCCTGCTGCGTTAGACACCGCAATCACAAGGCTACATCCTCTGGGAAGTCCACTGGACGGCAGCACAATTATTATTAGGATAAGATTTCTTGTCAACACACAGATTGGCGCTCACATAGATTAACTTTTTTTAAATCATGGGATCCTGTCCAAGAAACACCCCAAGACAACCAACAGGCAGATATATACATACACACAGCTATGTCCTACTATAATTCATTCCCATTCAAAATCCTATTTTCCCTAACCACTAAACCTACCCTAAACCTAACCCTTACCCTAACCTTAAACCCTAACTCTAAACCTAACCCTAAACCTAACCCTAAACCTAACCACTAACCCTAACCCTAATTCTAACCCTAACCCTAATTCTAGCCATAAACCTAACCCCTAAACCTAAAATAATATATTTACAAGTGAGGACAGGCAAAATGTCCTCACTTCTCAGAATTTTAGTTGGTTTACCATTCATATACACACTGCTGCTCAAAGAAAATGTTGATATTGGCGAGTGTTTGCATGTGAGCTAATACAGTGTATCGATCATCCATTGTTTTTAGCCTGACATTTCCCTTTTCATTTCTAGGAAAGTGAATTCATCATATTACATAACTACTGTATGTTTAATGGGCCAATCAGTAGACTGCTGAAAGTCCTGTAGCTCGAACAGTTTGAACATTATCTCTAACAAGAGGCAATTCAAGCTCCAAACCGACATTACAATTCTACAGGAAGACCAAAAAACATCAGAACAAAATTCAAGGAAACATAATGTATGACAACCAAACTTCTGCTTTTCATTCCGTTTTTGAGTCAAACTAATTCTGATCTTGCACAGTCACAGTTACAGTGGTTTTGCACCTGAATCTAAATGCATTGCATTAATGGTCAGTAAGTCGCTTGGATAAAAGCATCTGCTAAATGGCATGAATTATATTGTTATTCTAATGAGGATACCATTCACACTGTGGTTTCGCTGCAGTCAAGTCTGCACAACTCTATACATTATGCATTGTCCCCAACATTTTGGTCAATACTTTTGGGATAATTTCATGGGACTTTACAAACTGGACCAACTGGACCATGAAACCCCTACTTTATGTTCACATAGCAATTTGGTTTTGGCAAAGCAATTTTTTTCTATACAATGTCAATGGCATTTGGAGAACATATTCAAAGTCAGCAAAACATTGCATAGTGCACAATGCACAATGATAAGCAACAACAACACAAAACCACTTTCCGTCACAAATGCTTTGGCAAAAACATAACATGCATGCTCAAAACTATACATAAAACACGTAACACAAGACCACACTATCCAGAAACACAATACACCGGACTTTACAGAACAGCCAATCTGTGCACTTGCCTCTAATCCTCTGTGCAGGGATGCAGCTGAGGAGAATGGATCCAGCGAGGAGCAGGAGAGAGACTCTGAGGAGCATGGTGCCTGCCATGGAGATCTCTGGACAGGGATGCTGGACAACTTCAATAAGGTAGCAGCTCAACTTAGGACTTGTGCAGCGCTCCGTTGAAACACTGTGGAGTGGAGATGACCACCGGACCACGAAGCATCTATACTAGCAGGATAGGAGAAGGGTGGGGGGTGGGAGGGGACTGCCGATGTCACAACCACAACCCCACACACCACACACCCTATTCTTGGGTGGGTGGGGAGGGTGGTGGCTAAATGCGTGGAATCTCACTGAAATGTTTCCCTCTATTTTTCCCTCCCTCCTTTTTTGCATCACCCACCCGGTTTTCCCCTCCTCCTCCACCTTCCCTTCCTCCTCCTCCTCCCCTCCTCCTCCTCCCCTCCTCCTACTCCTCCTCCACCCCTCCTCCTCCTCCTCCTCCTCCCCCCATACTCCTCCTCCTCCTCCTCCTCCCCTTCCTCCTCCTCCTCCTCTTCTTCCTCCTCCTCCCCTTCCTCCTTTCCTCTCCTCTTCTCCTCCTCCTCCCCTTCCTCCTCCCCCTCCTCCTCCTCCTCCTCCTCCTCCCCCCCTTCTCCACCTCCTCCTCCTCCCCTTCCTCCTCCTCCTCCTCCTCCTCCCCTTCCTCCTCCTCCTCCCCTTCCTCTTCCTCCTCCTCCTCCTCCTCTCCTTCCTCCTCCTCCTCCTCCCCCCCTTCTCCTCCTCCTTTGTGTGATTTTTATTTTTTAATCCTTTGTTCAACTCAACTGATATTGTGATGTAGATGCCAGGAGGTGCCAATGTGGTTGGCAAAACAGGGGGGGGGGGGTGGCACAGGGGGAGAACAGGAGTGGCACCCTCGCTCCATCCTAACCTATGGCCTTGGGAGTAAAGTTAAACTCATGCAGTGTAGTTTGTATGACACACTCCCATCTCCACTTCTGCCCAACATGTGCACACAGTGCAGACTAACCAGTACCATGTTTTTAAGCACTTTGCTTTTGGAACACACTACACAACAGTACATTCTTTCTGAGCACAACTGACACGAGTGGAGCAGCGTCATCGGGTCTCGAAATCCAACCTCCACTGGAGCTCTTTGGGAGGCAGTGACCATGCTCTCCCGCCAAGAACTGGAGCCCCTAGGATAGAGGGGGTATGAGTGGGGGTAGTACGGAGGAGAGGAGGAGGAGGGGATGGAGGGAATGGGGGTGTGTCCACACACTTCCTTCCAGCTGATTATGGTAGGAGTCCCATCCAACCCACACGTGCCATCGCATGCGACAGGATACAGACTGACAGTTGTTCCAGACAGAGTGCCTGCCTGCTCCATCCCACAGGAACTCAATAAAGGCGTATTCATGATTCATGCTGCACTCCACTAAATCACCAAATCCAGATTTTATGCAATGGACAAATTAATGGGTGACTGACTGACCACCAGAAGTATGAATAACAGAAACCAAAACACACATGTATTCTGACTTTTTAAAAAAAGAAGGGCTGTTAAGGGAAAAAATTAAATGTTGAAACTTGGGAAACACATTAACCCCTCGTACTCGTTGGACCATTCCTGCCAGAGACACAGTGACCAACAAGCATTGACATGCAGGTAACCAAAGTCAACACCCAAGCTGAGTGGCGGACTGGAACCAAAAATCAGCCCCGGCATTTCTAACACACCGGCTCAATTTTTTCCTTTTGGCCCCCACACCGGACCATTTTTTTCCTGGCGGCCCCCACAACAGCCCATTTCTTCCTTGAGGCCACCATTATTAGCCAGACAGTGATCATTTTGCGCCAAAAAAAGTTAGACTGGCCCACTAGGCTAAAAATGGACCAGCCCACCTGGCATTTGCCCGAGATGCCAGATGTCCAGTCCGCCCCTGCCCAAGTCCTGTACAGTTGTGAAACTTCAGGGTCCTTTTTCATCCTCTTGACTGCAAACAAACATGTTGTTTTTGCCTGACCAGGGGGCCAGGCTGGCTCCACGCCCGATCCAGTTAAAGTGAAATGATACCACATCAAAAGAGAACCAGAGCAGAGTGTTCAGTAGTGACAACGGCTTGGACTAATTAGGGCAAGGTCTGGACACACTGTAATCAGAAAGTTTGGCCCCAGTAACCAGAAACAGTTTTACCTCAGAGCACATGGCTCTTACATTGTTCTGCTAATTAGGACAATGACTCAGTGGTTGAGTGACCCATTAATGTTTAACTCTGACAGTAAAGTACAGATCGTTCTTGTGTTTGTGCACTTCCTGTAGGGGTAGATCACCGTCACTATAAACATGTGACTGCTAATAAAGCTCATGAGTTGATTGAACTTATTGTTCTGCACATTGAGATCTGAATATCAAGCATCACTTGACATTTTTGAGAAAAACATAGGTGTTTACTGGCTTCAGATAATAAAACCCTGATTGTTTTGTTGTTGTTATTTTGCTTAATAGAGCTCAATTAGACCTTTGAACAAAGATTTTAATGGCCACAGCTTGATTCATAAAAAACAGCACGTCTGTGTACGTACATGCCCATACAGTATCTAACTGAATCTGACCACAAAGAAAACCCCAAAACATTATCCTTCTGGGAATCTGAGGACCAGTTCCCACAGGCTCAAATTGATAGGAGCCGTTATTGTTGTGAATGGGGAGTCTCTTAAACCAATTGAAGCGTTTCTTCTGCCAAAGCATCCCAGTCTCAGTGGTGCAGAGTGGTGGCAGCACCTGCACCATATCACCATGATGAGTGATGAAACCACTGGAGAGGCTAGATCGCTCTCCAATCCACTGACAAGGTTGCTCAACATAAAATAAAAACCTATTTTCTATTCTCTAGTCTATTTAGAAAGAAAATCATTTTCTCCTCTGCCTTACAATGGCCCCTTTGTCTCCCTCACCCATGTCTGGGCAGAGTAGGGAGGGAGGGAGGGAGAGAGAGAGGGAGGGAGAGAGATAGAGAGAGGGAGGGAGAGAGGGAGGGATAGAGGGAGAGAGGGAGGGAGAGAGAGAGAGGGCACTTTTCCATAATGCCCTGAATGGGTTCCCAGGTAAACGTGTAGCCTGGCTGCACAACTCTGCAGGCTAAGCATGTACTTTCTCACATCTTTGTCACTGGATGAAAGTTTGGGAAGACAGAAAATAAGAATACAACAAGTTATATTACCCCTATCTGTGTTCAAGAGGAGCAAAACAAATACATTTACAGAAAAATTTACAGTTTTCTCAATTATAAACAATACTAATGGACACAGACAGAGATAAACCTCTACAATTCCAAATCTATTCAGATTTGCTCAGGTGACTCAGTAATCTTTCACAACCCCCCCCCCATCAGGAAAGTACTTTGTTGCTCATGATGGCTTCCTCCTGTTTCCAAAGTTTGTCACTGGTGCTGTTGATGTTTTCTTGCTGTGTTTCCTTCCCTGGTCCTTTCCAATCTCAATCCTCTGCAACGAAATGAAGGGCCACCTGGGCTTCGTCAAGCCACGACCCCCAGTTCAAACACTCCAGTGTTGAAGACACCCCACTAAAAAATCCCTCAGCAACACACGCCAGCCTGCGGAGTGTAGAGTTTATGCATCTGCTACTGGTGATTAACCTCCGTTCAAGGTTCAATTCATCATCATTACGCCTATCTGTACTTTGACCTGAGAAGTTCGATCATCCACGATTTGTGGTTTTGACTAGATGGGATACAGTTTATGTCAGAATTGACCAGAATTGACTTTGTGTAGCAGGTAGGGGAACTTATGCAGCAGGTTAGGATAATTAACGTAACAGGTTAGAAAAAGGTTTAGGGTTAAGGCGTCCCTTACAAAAAAGGATTGCAGTTTTGAAACTGCAGTAAAAGTGCAGTAACTGCAGTCAACTGTGGTATTTTGGACGCAGTGATTGCAGAATAATCGCAGTGTACTGCAGTTGAACTGCAGTTATACTGCACTCTAACTGCAGTTACACTGCAAAATTACTGCAGTAAAAAAAACTGTGTTATTTTGGACTTCGGTATTTGCAGCATACTGCAGTTATACTGCACTCTGACTGCAATCTCTTTCGTAAGGGGTCCGGCATCTTTCCAGCCGAAACAGTTCGGAAGAGTTTGTGCATATATTATGGCAACATTTTGTGACGTTTTTGTTTGTTTTGGATTGGTCAACAGTAGGAATTATTCAATAAAGTCTTTGTTGTCATTCAACGAGGTACGACTCATTTTCATGCACATTTTCTATTGAAAAATACTGCACATCTAAGTTAGATGTATAATTGCAAGACTAAGATCTCTTCGGCAAAAAAACTTTCTTAGATTTATTCTGACTATTTTGAGGAAGTGTATACTGGCTACGGCGTCTCAAAATGGACAAACAGTACTATTACCACTTTTTTCTAGTTTTTCAAGGGAAGGTCTTTTAAGGGAGTATGAGAGTTTTCAGCCTAACTGAAGCATGCTGACGCGTTTAGCCTAATGTGTGTGTCCTGTCCACAGCTCGGGGAAACGTGTACTCTCCCGGGGAAACAACGAAGGTCAGCTAGGTCTGGGAGGCAATGAGGAGAAGACAGCCTTCCAATTGGTGGACTTCTTCAGTTCACATGGACCAATCAAAATGCTTGCTGCCGGCTCCAACACCTCTGCTGCCCTCACAGGTAAGACTAACAAGCCGCCAACTGAACTGAAGCATGCTGACGCCTTTAGGGTTAGCTAAAATGCAAAATATTTCAACTTTAGACGTCAATTTGACATAAACTGTATCCTATCTAGCCATGTTGAATTAGTCATCTCTGGAGTTCACTCACTGTTACTATATACTGAAACTGGGCCTCCAATCCACAGATGTTTAGTGTTCACCCATGGCCTCAATAACTTCCCAAACACCACAGGAGAAGTTCTATATCTCAACTTGATGAATATGAGGAGTAAATGGATTGCCATGCGTTGGCTGCTCTCTCCATGTCTCTGCTCCGTGTCTTCCATCTCTAGTCTCTTGTTAAACCCACAGTGGTTAATGGGCCACAGGGAGACAGACCGTCTCCGGTGGAGGGAGCTACAACCAGATCCTGCAGGACCCGTAGATCAGCCCGCCTTAACTATTAGCATGGGATGGGGAGCCTCTGTTTCTACTACTCTTGGGTGGAGCATTGTGTTATATGGGTCAGAAGTTCTTCCTCGTTCTGCTTCAGTAATCAAGATCAGTTGTTCCTCTTCCATTGTTTTATCACATCTAAATGCCCTGGACATCCCACTCAGCAATGAAAGTCATATGGCCGAGGAGATGGCCCACATGTTTGTTGTCCTCCGCTTGCTGGGGAGTTGAAGAGAAAACCAATGAGGAGTTTTATTTCCTGTAAAGACCCTAAAGGCTTAGCTTGTCCTCCTTTCCCCAGGGTTAATGGAGAAGCTCCCCCGCTCAACACTATCGCACCACACCAGCATATCTAACACCATCATAGCCCAATGGAAGCAGATGTGCACTGCACTCGTCCTCCGTCAGCGTCCTACTTTCTCTGGCCATATGGAGGTCTGGGTTCTACCCTGGCCTCATGCCCCTGACATTGGCAGACCAAGGTGACGGCCATCAACACAGAGATTTACGAACTTTTACATAGTGATTCTCAAGATGGATTACCTTCATTCCGATGGAAATATGGCTCGTGAACCAGCAAAATGGATAAAAAATATATACAATTAGAAAGTTTTAGCCTTTTTTTCGGTCAGCAGGTTTAGTGATTTGGAAAACGGTTGCAGATGTGGCCCAGATGGGCCAGCCCTTATAACGGCACACCATGTCAATTCCCCCAGTTGGATAGTCTCAAGATTGGCGAGTTGGAGGAGAAAATCATTTGATATTTTCCATCCCTCAGTACAATCTTCTCAGTTCATTCGTGGGCGACTGCAGGAGGACTAAGGGCTGGATTCAATCCTTATCACAGAAGATTTGCATTCAAGTTTAAACGTAATTTCCGATTGAGCCGACATGTGCAGAGTTTGCCGTTAATGCAGTCTCCGCGAACACGGGAACATTGCCTTTAAAATCAAGCTATAACGCAGATCTTACGCAATACTTCGGCGATACGGATGAAGTCCAACCCTGAGTTATTGTGTTATCTTCTAAATGTTAGGTAGTAAAAGTTTGTGGCAAGAAAAGCATATCTCGCGTCAACACTCGGAGAAACAAATGGGGTCGTTTTTCAACAGGTTGCAGAGATTCAGTCATTGAAGTATCCACCCATGAACTTTGGCCTCACTGGCAACATTATTAGACAACACATGAAGGAAATATCAGAGCAGCTCTCCATTCTGCATATGGTACTGGACACCGTCACGTCGTAAACTTGCAAACCTTGTCATCCTTTCATCACGCGGTTGCCCGTGGATGAGGCAGGAATCCAGACCCCTTTTTATTTTTATCAACCTGTGTTGGCAGTGAGTTTGAAGACTAACAGTACGAGGAAGCCACATTAGGAGCAAGCATCATGGCAGCACCATTGAAACAGTGATGTATGGAATGTTGCCTGAGAGGAAGCACCATGCAGGATGGAGTGCTGCACCATTAAGAGCGGCCTCACCTGTGATCTGTAGGCAACACAAGGCGAGGCTACTCTCAGAGCAGCACGTCTTACCCATAAATCCACCTTGACTCAACCTACCAGTAAACAAAGACTCCTCCCTGTCCCAGTTCATGTCAGGGTAGTGTAGCTCAATTGGTAGAGCATGGCGCTTGTAACGCCAGGGTAGTGGGTTCGATCCCCGGGACCACCCATACGTAAAAATGTATGCACACATGACTGTAAGTCATTTTGGATAAAAGCGTCTGCTAAATGGCATATTATTATATTATATAGTGGCATTTATTAGAAACGTGAGATGGCTTCATGTTTCACTCCTGATTTTAAACCTTCACGCTCATCCATTGCCATGCACGGTCGGCTGAAGACAAGACACCTGGCCTGCCTGCTATTGTGTGGGATGGGGAATCGAGAGATGGGGGTTGTGATTGGAATGTTTTCTCATATGTCTAAGAACACAGTAGGAAAGTTACTGAGAACATCATAGCCTCAAGTTGTAAAACAGACACTGGGCAGCCGTTCATTGTGCTGAACCATTTAACAAGTTTCTGACGAACAATGTCCCACTTTCTGACGTCCGTCGTTACATAATCTCTTGGATGAATGGTTATGAAAACTCCAAAGTTACCAGGAACCCAAAATGATGAATGCTGATAAAAAGCTGAATGAGGCAAACCCAGTAGGGTTTAGCCAGTAAGGTCTTGTGTTAATTCACAACGGTTACATTGAACGGTATAACAGCAGTGTGTAACAAAGACTCTGTTTGAACATTTGTGCTGAGTTGTGTATTAAGATAGAGCATGCGGCTGTTCATGACGTGAGGATTTGTCAAAGTCAGACTTTCCTGTAAATCATTCCAAGCCTAGATGACAGGTTTTATGTAATGATTTTATTTATACTCAAGATTTCTTTCTAAGAACTGATATTCCAACATTTGAATAATAACACATTCTGAGAATCTCCGGCTAAGCAAAATCTAAAAGACATGGATAGGAAATGGTAGATTTACTGGAAGATATTTATACTTTAGTGACCACACCTATCTAATACTGTTAAGTGTTAAGCCAAAGTTCATGAAATACAAAGTAATGACAGATTCAATGCGTCACTCTGCTTCAAAAATGTTAGCATCGGACAAATCGTAGAAATCCTGCAAATGTATTCAGTTATTCTTTTATACTTTTGGAAAAAAATAAAAGTCTGTTGAGCTGTTAGCATATTAATTCAGATAAGTCTCACAACAAAGACCCTGTAGTAAATGTCCTTATGTATGACGTTTTGGAACACTTCAGATGATTAACAGGCTATGGTCCCGTGTGGCTCAGTTGGTAGAGCATGGCACTTGCAATGCCAGGGTTGTGGGTTTGATTCCCATGGGGGACCAGAACAAACAAAATATGAAAATATTTGCACTCACTACTGTATATGTCGCTCTGGTTAAGAGTGTCTGCTAAATGACTAAAATGTACATATCAGGATTGATTCTTGTATGGTAAACCATCAATGGACACAGCATTGAAGTTGGCTGTTGTGTAGTTTGTTTCAATAGGCACAATGGATTCTTGGCTGTCGAATCTACTAAACATTTTGACAGTACATAAAAATTCCTGCCGATTATACGTGTCATGTAGGCATGCCAGTGATACCAGAGAGAGACACATTTGTCAAAATCATACCCAATGTAGACAAATAGGTGCCATATTTCCAGAGCTAGGACAGACTGCTAGTGGGCGTAAGCCACAACCTGGTCTAACGTGATGGGTTCTTCAGGATTAAATAAACATGGAAACACGCAATTGAAAATAAATGAGCTTTTGTAAGTCTGGTTTATCCCTGATGTTCCTGGCGTAATGGGTGAGCACAGCTGTAGAAATTGGCATGAACCGCCTTGTTATCCAGATAGATACTCTTACCAGAGGCGTTCTGGTGACATGAAAAACGATATCAGAAGAGGCCAATAAGGACATCAACAACAAAAATATACCTTAAGATATTGTGAAAAAAATATATGCCTCGTTAGATCACTGTTAGAATAATCCAAACAATTGATATGAAATGACTTCTACATCTGTTAGGCTCAATGTAGAACCTCAGCTGAGACAGCACACAAAAAAGGAACTACAAGACAGATGATCATCTCCAAGTGGTTTCTGGAGGACTTTCAGATTGATCCGTTTGTTTTCCCAGAAGTCTGATTAATCTGAGGTTGTTCTCTGGTTTTAGGATCTGCCTCCGGGCTTCAGTCGGAGGTGATTAATGCAAATAAACGTGAACAGGAAAAATATACAGACAACGCTTTGAGCTGCGAAGGGCAGAGCACGGGCCAATGGGCCAATCAGAACAATCAAAGCTCATGGCAAATAAATCAATCAGGAGAACTAAAGCGTTTATATGAAACGAGGGAAAGAAAATATGATTACCAATAACAATTCATTTTTCACAGGATTGTGTTTGTTTTCAAAACCAAAGAACATGTAGTCCGTTTCAAACCAAGTCTAGCAACATCTGGACATTGAGGTCGTTTTCCACTTCATAATTAACGTTTGTTAAAGTCCATATCTGGGTATATAATACATGGCCTACAGTGAAGGATTACAGTGGCAAACCATGAGGACCAAATATCCATACTAAAACTCAGTAATATTGTTGTGAATGTACATATTTCACATTCAGAATGCATTACCCGTCATCAGGAAGATTCCAAAGATCACAACAGATATTTGCCTGTCAGTCATCAATAATAGTTTCCAGTAGGTAATCAGTATCATCAGCCAAACAGAACTGGAAATAATTGTGGGAGATTAGCTACCAAGTTTGTGTTGTTTCACAAGTCCTTCTGTGCATTTTTGTGTAATCCAAATGGGAGCTTGACTTGTTAGCTCATTTCCCAGGAGGCTTTGCAATGAAGAATGCTAGGCCATATTTCACATGTGCTCTTCCTGGAGCAGTTTTGAATTCATTGGATCTGACTGTAAGATTACCCTTTATATTGCAACTTGTAAAATCTAAATCTATATTTTTTACCCCTTTTTCGTGATATCCAATTGGTAGTTACAGTCTTGTCCCATCGCTGCAACTCCCGTACAGACTTGGGAGAGGTAAAGGTCAAGAGCAATGCGTCCTCCGAAACACAACCCTGCCAAGCCGCGCTGCTCACTTAACCCAGAAGCACCAATGTGTTGGAGGAAACACCGTACAACTGGTGACCGAGGTCAGCATGCATGAATCTGGCCCGCCACAAGGAGTCGCTAGAGCGCAATGGGACAAGGACATCCCGGCCGGCCAAACCCTCCCCTATCCCGGACAATTGTGCACCGCCTCATGGGTCTCCCTGTCGCAGCTGGCTGCGATACATCCTGGGATTGAACCCAGGTCTGTAGTGACACTGTGATGCAGTGCCTTAGACCACTGCGCCACTCGGGAGTTCATTGGATCTGTAAAATCGTTTTTTAACAATATGAAAGTATGAATATGGGAAATAAGCACGCTACATGTACAGCACAATATGCTCTCTTCTTTGATTCAGTTTCCGTCTGTTGAAAGTATACTTTTTTAAAACACTATATTGAAGTAGGCCCATTTTTTTTCTATGCAGACTATATTCTCGACATATCCATAACTACTGATACATTAAAGTAATACCTTTTTATAGATGGAGTCAGGACATTGTGTAGCCTAGTGCAGGAATGATTCCTTGGGTCTTTAATTTCAACCTGCGAGCCAGGACTGAGAGGATATGGTTACGCAACCAAAGCCATGGCTCTCTTAACTACTGTTGACAGGATCCTGACAAAGTACGGTCGTTTAATTGAGGCTGGAGGAGGGGAGCAACGATCTAAGGGGCACTTGTTCTTACTTAGCACGACTGTGTTCCACATTAAATGATTTTTGCCAAGTCAAGATATTTTCCAGTCACTGTAAGAGGACGTTAAGGCTAACACGTCGCACCTGTTTCAGTAGAAGAGATTTCTGATTTCTCACACAAACTCAATAGAGGTCTATTTGTTTGCCCTATATGTGGAGAGTGGCCATTCTACCAAGTTTTATTAAGCATCCAGGCCTAATCACACAGGAAAACCAAATCATAAATGTAGCTTTCTTGGACCTTTGATTGGGGATTAAGGTTAATCTGTGTCAACTCACACAGGAACATGTTGTCGGGCATAGACTAGGAGACATATTATTTATTAGTATCTGATTGTATCCTTGTGTGGGCTGAGGGATTATTGGCCATGTGTTGTAAGTGACATGGCTGGATGTGTTAAATATAGGAGCAACTCATACCAGATTCATGATGACATCATTCATGTCATCAAATCCCTAAAAGTGGTTTACACAGGCAGCCACATCAGTGTACAGATATTATTGTGACACAGGAATGGCTATTGGTACTATCCTAACCACAGGTGGCTGCTAAGGGGAGGACAGCTCATAATAAAGGCCGGAACGGCACAAATGGAATGGCATCAAACACCTGGAAACCATGTGTTTGGCGAATTTGTTACCATTCCACTGATTCCGCTCCAGAGAGAAGCCTTACCCACGAGCCCGTTCTCCCCAATTAATGTGCCACCAACCTCCTGTGATTCTAACCAACCAATTTACTAGTAAAACCTTCAGATTAACATCTGGAACATCAACATATAAAGTAGGCCTTGTTCTCTGTGTTGAATTTTGTTTATTCCGGGACTAATTCACAAACTGGGAGAAGTACATTTGGGGCTGGAATCCCAGACACAGATTAAGCCTAGAACTAAAAAGCGTTCTCAACGGAGATTCTCCTTTAAAATCTGTTTTAGTCCAGGACTAGGCTTGTTCTGTCTCTGGGAAACCGGCCGTTGGAATTCAAATGGGGGTTCTCTCCTTCTCATCATTTAATATGTGTCATATAATGTTATAATACTTATCTGAGCATGCAAACCAACTGTAAAACATCTCACAAACCTCCTACGAGGACACTGAAGCACTCTCCACCTTCTCATCAGGCTCACATTACTATGCACAGCATAACTGTATAGTCTCAACCCTTTGCCTTGAACAAACACATGAAGTGAAAGAACTCCAAGACACAGTTTGATGATGGCACAGTCCCATATTCTATACTCCAACATAAAGTCATTGGGAGTTGCTTGGGAAAATATGAAGTGCTTTACTTTACTGAAGCAGTATTGAATGAGTGACAAGAGAATTGGTGGCTGAGGGTGAGGAAAAGGGATATTAGCAGCCATATAGAACAGTACATGCAGTAGGTGCTGGATGTAGATTTACTAACACACATTTCATTCTGACTGACTTTCACCTGGAATGAATGGACAGCTAAAAGTCCCACTCCTCTCCAGACACACAAAGGTTCTCTATCAAACTAAAAAGAATACAAGCTGTTTCGGAGCCTTACACAAGCCCTCAATGAGAATCGCTGAATCGCTTTGATGGTGATGGTGCAAACTCTCTCAAGACTCAATGTGATTTCACTGTTAGTCCTGAGAATGAGTCTGTACAGAAAATGAAGACCCCCTGCTTCCATGACCAGTGACACCTCTTTGATTATGGAACATAGTCCGTCAGTCTATCAGCTTTCCTGCCCATCGGATTGGTTGATTTTCCATTTAGAGGAGTCACCAATGAATGCACTAAGAATACATGTAGATGTATGGAACCATTCAAGGGCCTACGATATAGACATCTAGCACTACCTCATAGAAAGTCCACAGAGGCCTCTGATACCACTGTTTCATATTGAGTGGCTTTTAAAGTAAACTGGGAAAGCATTACTATTCCCCTCTATAATACGGTTAGCCACAGAAGACTATATGACTGGAGCAAAGGCCAACGAAAACAGGTCGCAATAAAAAGCTAACCAGGGAGTGATGTTGAACAGAAAAGTGGCATTTCACAGAGTTAGATTTCAGAGACCCTTCCGCTCTTCCCATAAGTCATCTTTCAACCGCTGCTGTATCCGCTGTTGTCATATCATTTTGGTTTTCCTGTGGTATTTCCCACTGTTGACTTTACATTTTATTTTATTTTCTCTCGTTGGATAGTTAAAGTGTTCATAATGGTCTGGTTATGAGGTGAAGGAGTGCTACTCTGAAGAGGTGCCTTGTGAGGAAACCAAATGGCTGCAGGTGGTCATTTATAACTAACAGCTTATCAAGAGCACACTGTGTCCTGAACACAACTTCAGGATATTCCCCTGTATTCTCTCCAGTGACTTCTTCCCTATGCTGCTATGTTTTGTCACGGTTCATCAACGAGAACCGATGTTCAGACAAACCGTATACAGAGAACCAATGTGGCTGTACAGACAACAATTGCTTGTCTCATGTTTGTAAGAGACCTTTAACTCCGGCCCAGGCTGAATGTCTCAGGAGGATGTTCAATCAAACTCACAAACTGACATGTGTTTGATACTGGTACACAAACAGATGGCTGCCATTGATGTACTGAGCAGAACTAGTGCCACCTATCCTCCTCAGCATCCTTCATTCATTGGCCTTTTTCTTCCTTTCTCTCTTTCTTTCCTTCCTCTCTTTCTTTCCTTCGTTTCCTGACAGGGCCGATGTGCCGCCAGCGCAGGCAGGTTTTATGGTCATCAGAAACTCCAGGGGCCAGGCCGCTCCTCCTTCCAGTGGAGTGTGACTGAGTCAGGCCTGTAGGAGCCATTACAGTCAGCGGGTCTGCCTTGGCTTCCCTGGGCCCAGCACCAGAGCTCTGGTGTTCAAAGGCTGTTATGCAATGGTGTACCTCAGTCCTCAACCCAATACCTCACAAAATACAGGGGGTTTTATGGTGTGGAGTAAATTTGTATAAAATATTTTGGAGCTGATCTGTCCTCAGATCAGTGCCATGGGGCTTTTAGAGGCACTGAAGTGCTCAGGTTGGGCTCTTTAAAGAGCCGTAGATGGGAAAGCTGCCCGGGGCAGATCTGGGATCAGATTGTGTAGGACTCTGTGTGCAGTGTGCACACTTTCTAGTTGTAGTTCATAAAACCTTGATACTAGAATATCTATCTCAAAGACATTATTATTTTTGTGATGCAATAATGTATGTTTGCTTTTATGTATCTATGCTTGACAAAACAACGTTCCATTCTGTGCATGAAGGATCATATTTTACGAGCTACCCTGCAAAGCCGGAAACTCCCCAGGCCTATTTGATTGAATATGGCCCGTAGTGTAGTGAGGTCAGATGAAAAGTATGCGGGCCCACCGCTGTTAACATTAACCATCCAGAGAGATTATGTTGCACACCAATTCACCTCTTCCTTTCCCCAGCGAGGATTGTGTGCAGCCCAAGCAGCAAGAATGTCGGTTGGGCACAGAGAGAAAGGCCTGGAAAAGTTCTGATTCTATAGCATCCCATAGAGTTTATATTGAATTAAAGTCTCGTCGTAATCCAACATTATGTAACCAACGGTTTCTCTTCTTAGGTCTGTGGATAACGTGTCCTTCGTTTCCATGGTGAAGCTCCCAAAATAAGAGCAGAGCATTCCGAGTTATGGAAACCAAGGAAACACCTGACAATCTGGTCTCCAATCATGCAGCATAAAAATTATGAAGACGATGTTTTCATTCTGTGGTTCCAAAAGACAAAGACTTAGAGAACATTAAGATGAAATATCATCGCCACAATTATATTGGGTTACATAATCAAGAGACTAGTTTATTATATTTGTGGCAGACTCCGCACCGCGCTGGCAAGCGAAATGAAACCGCATCTATCAGGTTTGTCATTTGTGGTATTGTTAGTATTTAGCAAACGTTGATAAACGGGAGGCTGTAGAAAATGACAATACGTGATGATGGATTGGAGTCGTGAAGTTAAACCACCAAATCCTGAAGTTGAGGACGTGTCTTATCCAATCATGTGTTTCCCAAATGCTGCTCTCTCTCTCTGCTTCAGAATCAGATGGAGTCGCTGCCAAGGAAAACAGACGTAACAGACAAGATTTGTGTAATATTTACAGAAAATAGGTTTCAGACCACAGCTAAAATCCATAAACTATGTAGGCACAGGAAACAGTTTATTTATGAAATGTTAGCCGCTAGAGAGTTTCTAGAGTCGTCGTACTGTATCTCATGGTCACCAAGGTCGCAGAGAACACCACCACCACATTTGGCTAAGTCAAAGGAGTTCTTAGAACAATGCCATCAATAGCTGACAACATTAGTCAAAAGCTGGCACCCAAAAACCCCGTAAGTGAAAGCCTTACTAACGTCCTCTGTAAACAGTCATAGGAACAGGTGCATATATATCCCACAGGTCAGGTTCAACATCAATCAATCCTAATAGCCATCCATAAAGAGGGGGAACTAAGCACACAGAGAGAACACACAGCAGCTTTTGACTGATTGAATGTCAAGCCCAGGAGTTAGAGTTCGGGAGCTCTCTTTCTCTCTCTTGGTCCTGTCGTCCTGCATAGCCAAGATGCGGTGGAGTGTTCCTCCTCTTTCTGAGCTGTTTGTTCTGCAGCAGCTGTCTGCAACCCTATCCCAGGGTGTTTCTGTTTCCCATGGAGCATTGGGAGCAGCACTCCGGGGGCTATGGCTGTCACAACAGGCCGTAAACCATACGGTGTGACCTCAATGGGACCACTCACCATCAAGGACAGAAAGACAGACCCAGAGTTCAGTTCACTAAGGGAAAGGGAAAATACTTGCTTTCGGACAAGTACATTTTTCCTAATGGACTCATGAGAGAGGGTTGACTGACACCTGAGAGACACAAGGACCAAAACAACAACATAACAACAACAGAGTACGAGAAACAGTCTCTCTGAGAACTATAATTATATAGTTGCTGAAAACCGGAGCCCCATAGACTTACAGTGTACGCTTTCTGCCCTAGTAAAAATGTAAGTCACAGTTGCCCAAAAAAACAAAACTTCTACATAAGGCATTTCCCTCCATGATTTTGGTCCTTAAGCTGAAGATCCTTAAAGCTCTGTGGTTAAGACATCTGAATGGATGGTGTAGATTTCCTTCTGCCTAAACAATCCATTGAACAAATTACCCTAAAGCTGATATTATAACCATTTAGCAGACATTTTCCAAGCCTGGACATGAAATTAAACTATTCCAGGTCTCCTAGGTCATATATCAGAGAAGGATTATGTCATACTAACAGGTAATAATAAAGTAGTTAATGGTGCATGAAATAACCTAAAGGCTAAATGTTCAATTGCATAATGTGGCCTATTCGTTTTCTTCTAGACCTCCCCTAAGAAGGGATGAACATCATCAGTTTACTATGAGGAAAGAGATTCAAGGGAATAAGGTTCCACAGTACTGAACTAATTTTCTTTATGTTAGCATAGAGATGCAATAGGTGTTTTTAATCCTGTGCATATCACAATGTAGGAGTCACAATGGCATGGGTAATGTTGACGCTAGCATAATGACGAGATCTTTGAGCTTTTGTCTTTTCTTGATAGCTAAACCATCCTGTGTATCTCGAGGAAATCCTCTGTGGCTAAAACCATTTGGTCATGCATTAGGGGACACATTTATACAGGCCCAATGTATTATGGTCCACCAGCGTTGCTTTAATATGACACATTACATTACAATGGAACGATTTGATTATTGTAATGTTGGCTAGCTACATAGTTGTATTTGTATCAAAGATAAAGGTGTAGTATAGAGTAACTATCGAGGTTAGCTAGCCAGCTATATTCGTTCGCAGCGACAACACGACAAGTCAACACCGCAGCCATTGCTAGCTAGCCAACACTACCAGCACTGTAGCAACTAAATACAATATCCTTTTAGCCAGCTACATTCGTTCGCAGCGACGCCGTTTTTCAAACAAAGTCATCACCGCAGCCATTGCTAGCTAGCCAACGCTACCAGCTGGCAGTACTATAGCAACTAAATACAATATAATTTTAGCCAGCTACATTCGTTCGCAGCGACGCCGTTTCTCAAACAAAGTCAACACAGCAGCCATTGCTAGCTAGCCAACGCTAGCAGTACTGTAGCAGCTAAATACATTATCTTTGTGCTAGCTAGCCAACGTTTAATTATTGCTGCGTTATGAAAGGAACTAGACACGGACACGAATTATCTGTTTAGCGTGTTAACACACTATTGGTAGTTTGTTGTAACCAAGTATTGGTGCTAAACCGTGTGTTATTGGATGCTAGCATGCTAGTTAGCTATGGCGTCATAGTTAGCTAGCTGAATAAAGTAAGTTGAGTCTATTCCTTGAAACATTGAACCGCTGTATCTTACAACAATTCTAATTTCTAAAGTGGAAGTTGGGAGAGTTTTATTCGGGTGTTTCAGTGAAACAATTATAGTTTCTGAGGTGGAAGTTGGGAGAGTTATATATGGGAGTTGTGGTAAGGGAGGCCCCGCTCTCTCCTTTCCCAGATGTTTAGTTCATTTCATTCCGATCTCCTCTGCATTATTGTAGCCATTTGCTACAGCCTGTCAACTATGCCTCTGCCTATCCCTGTTCTCTCCTCTCCGCACAGGCTACACAAACGCCTCACACCGCGTGGCTGCTGCCTCTCTAACCTGGTGGTCCCTGCACGCACCACACACCTGGAGTTCCAGGTCTCAGGCAGCCTCTGGAACTGCCGTTCTGCTGCCAACAAGGCTGACTTCATCCCAGCCTATGCTACCCTCCAGTCCCTCGACTTCCTGGCGCTGACGGAAACATGGATTACCACTGAAAACACTGCTACTCCTACTGCTCTCTCCTCGTCTGACCATGTGTTCTCGCATACCCCGAGAGCATCTGGTCAGAGGGGTGGTGGCACAGGAATCCTCATCTCTCCCAAGTGGACATTCTCAATTTTTCCCCTAACCCATCTGTCTATCTCCTCATTTGAATTCCATGCTGTCACAGTCACTAGCCCATTTAAGCTTAATATCCTTGTCATCTATCGCCCTCCAGGTTCCCTTGGAGAGTTCATCAATGAGCTTGACGCCTTGATAAGTTCCTTTCCTGAGGATGGCTCACCCCTCACAGTTTTGGGGGATTTTAACCTCCCTACATCTACATTTGACTCATTTCTCTCTGCCTCCTTCTTTCCACTCCTCTCCTCTTTTGACCTCACCCTCTCACCGTCCCCCCCTACTCACAAGGCAGGCAATACGCTTGACCTCATCTTTACTAGATGCTGCTCTTCTACTAATCTCACTGCAACTCCCCTCCATGTCTCCGACCACTACTTTGTATCCTTTTCTCTCTCGCTCTCCTCCAACACTACTCACTCTGCCCCTACACAGATGGTAATGCGCCGCCGCAACCTTCACTCTCTCTCTCCCACTACTCTCTCCTCTTCCATCCTATCATCTCTTCCCTCTGCTCAATCCTTCTCCCTCCAATCTCCTGATTCTGCCTCCTCAACCCTCCTCTCCTCCCTTTCTGCATCCTTTGACTCTCTGTGTCCCCTATCCTCCCGGCCGGCTCGGTCCTCCCCTCCAGCTCCGTGGCTTGATGACTCATTGCGAGCTCACAGAACAGAGCTCCGGGCAGCTGAGCGGAAATGGAGAAAACTAGACTCCCTGTGGACCTGGCATCTTTTCACTCCCTCCTCTCTACATTTTCTTCATCTGTTTCTGCTGCTAAGGCCACTTTCTACCACTCTAAATTCCAAGCATCTGCCTCTAACCCTAGGAAGCTCTTTGCCACATTCTCCTCCCTGCTGAATCCCCCCCCCCCGCCCCCCCCCCCCCTCCCTCTCTGTGGATGACTTCGTCAACCACTTTGAAAAGAAGGTTGACGACATCCGATCCTCGTTTGTTAAGTCTAATGACACTGCTGGTCCTGCTCACACTGCCCTACCCTATGCTTTGACTTCTTTCTCCCCTCTCTCTCCAGACAAAATCTTGCGACTTGTGACTACAGGCCGCCCAACAACCTGCCCGCTTGACCCCATCCCCTCCTCTCTTCTCCAGACCATCTCCGGTGACCTTCTCCCCTACCTCACCTCGCTGATCAACTCATCCTTGACCGCTGGCTATGTCCCTTCCGTCTTCAAGAGAGCGAGAGTTGCACCCCTTCTCAAAAAACCAACACTTGATCCCTCTGATGTCAACAACTACAGACCAGTATCCCTTCTTTCTTTTCTTTCCAAAACTATTGAGCGTGCCGTCTTTAGCCAACTCTCTTGCTATCTCTCTCAGAATGACCTTCTTGATCCAAACCAGTCAGGTTTCAGGACTGGTCATTCAACTGAGACTGCTCTTCTCTGTGTCACGGAGGCTCTCCGCACTGCTAAAGCTAACTCTCTCTCCTCTGCTCTTGTCCTTCTAGACCTGTCTGCTGCCTTTGATACTGTGAACCATCAGATCCTCCTCTCCACCCTCTCCGAGCTGGGCATCTCCGGCGCGGCTCACTCTTGGATTGCGTCCTACCTGACCGGTCGCTCCTACCAAGTGGCGTGGCGAGAAGCTGTCTCCGCTCCACGTGCTCTCACCACTGGTGTCCCCCAGGGCTCAGTTCTAGGCCCTCTCCTATTCTCGCTATACACCAAGTCACTTGGCTCTGTCATATCCTCACATGGCCTCTCCTATCATTGCTACGCTGACGACACACAACTAATCTTCTCCTTTCCCCCTTCTGATAACCAGGTGGCGAATCGCATCTCTGCATGTCTGGCAGACATATCAGTATGGATGACGGATCACCACCTCAAGCTGAACCTTGGCAAGACGGAGCTGCTCTTCCTCCCGGGGAAGGACTGCCCGTTCCATGATCTCGCCATCACGGTTGACAACTCCGTTGTGTCCTCCTCCCAGAGTGCGAAGAGCCTTGGCGTGACCCTGGACAACACCCTGTCGTTCTCCGCTAACATCAAGGCGGTGACCCGATCCTGCAGGTTCATGCTCTACAACATTCGGAGAGTACGACCCTGCCTTACACAGGAAGCGGCACAGGTCCTAATCCAGGCACTTGTCATCTCCCGTCTGGATTACTGCAACTCGCTGTTGGCTGGGCTCCCTGCCTGTGCCATTAAACCCCTACAACTCATCCAGAATGCCGCAGCCCGTCTGGTGTTCAACCTTCCCAAGTTCTCTCACGTCACCCCTCTCCTCCGCACACTCCACTGGCTTCCAGTTGAAGCTCGCATCTGTTACAAGTCCATGGTGCTTGCCTATGGAGCTGTGAGGGGAACGGCACCTCCGTACCTTCAGGCTCTGATCAGTCCCTACACCCAAACGAGGGCATTGCGTTCATCCACCTCTGGCCTGCTGGCTCCCCTTCCTCTGCGGAAGCATAGTTCCCGCTCAGCCCAGTCAAAACTGTTCGCTGCTCTGGCACCCCAATGGTGGAACAAGCTCCCTCACAACGCCAGGACAGCGGAGTCACTCACCACCTTCCGGAGGCATCTGAAACCCCACCTCTTTAAGGAATACCTGGGATAGGATAAACTAATCCCCCCCCCCAAAAAAAAAAAAAAAAAAAAAAAATGGTAAAGTGGTTATCCCACTGGCTATAGGGTGAATGCACCAATTTGTAAGTCGCTCTGGATAAGAGCGTCTGCTAAATGACGTAAATGTAAATGTTTAAGAGCTGGTAAATGACCTACTTTTCTAATGTTTTCGTGAGAATGTGTGTCCCCAACTTCAAACTTGGCCAGACAAAATGTATTTGTATACACCAATTAATTTTCGTTTTAGTTCAGCTGCAGTCCGTTTGTTTAAACAGGCTCTGAACAATATTCCTGCAGGCACATCATTACACTGCACTTCCAAGTGCTGTAGAGAATTAATTCATCTTCATTGACCTTAGACGAGTGCACAAGTTGACAGAAAGGCTGAGAGGACATGACCAAACAAGGAAGTGGTGACTGTGTCAAGGAATCGAAAGGGGATCCTTTACGTTCACTATACTGTATCAATAAACCATTACCTCTGTCAAACAACACTTGTCCCTGTGTCCATAAAGTTGGGTTGGGAAAAAACTACAAACTTGATCAAAATCATGCTGTTTCCCCCAAAAAATCAGAGAATGTAGAAATAGCCCGTTCTGCATTCCGACTGACTGCAGGGATCAAGTTTTTCACATATTTGACACAACCCAGCCGAGGGTTCGTTAAAAAGGTTGAAACAAACTTTCCATCCGTCCATGTATGGAAATGTAATCACTATGGAAATAAACATTTACACTGACAGGCAGTAATAGTGACTGCTCTGTTACCTTATCTGGGTAGTGGGGTATTAAGAGTGTGACTGTGCCAATGGGCCGAGCGTCACCTCTCACTGAGAGAGAGAGAGCGAGAGAGAGAGACCAGTGTCATGTATTTTCCTCCTAAACTCAATGTGGTTTCAATTAGAAGTCTCCTTATCTCAGCCCGGCCTGTTCTGAATCTGGTTTGAAGACTGGGGCTTTTCTTTGATCCAATTCAGGAGAGGGAGAAGGAGAAAAAACCTGTTGCCTTAGAAAGGGGTTTGAAATGTCAAACTTTGACACACTGTCCCTAGAGTGAAGCCAGTGGAATATTCACTAGCGAAGGAAAAAAACCTACCAATATAACTCAAACGAAAACGTTACCGAATAAAAACCCATGTCTTGTGACGCAGCAGCCTCCCTATTGGCAGAGGAGTTGAGTCGTTCCTCAAATAAAAAGGTGGTAAATCCTTCCATCGTCCAGATTGGTCCACCACCCTTGTCTCCAATAACAACAGGGCCTTGGAAAAGGTAGAAGGTAAAAGACGTCATCATGAGTGATTTATTGTTTTTAAGAATCGCTGTCCTCACCTCACATGCAGCTTGATAACATGTTGTACTGATAGTGTGCTTGGTCCATTGAAGGGTCTGTGTTTTGTTTCGATAAGCTACTTCAGCATACATCTACAGTTCCCTAAAAAGCAACAGCTTTTTCGTTGGCATCTCCCTCTTTTAGTTGCTGATCTCAGAATCATCACTTATTCTCTTCAGTTTGACAATAATTCAGCATCTGTCTGTCTGTCTGTCTCTCTCTCTCGCGCTCTTTCCCTCTCCCTCTCTCTCTCTCTCTCTCACTCTCTCTCTCATTCTCGCTCTGTTCTTTCTGTATTGTTTTGCAGCGTTCCCATGCTCCCCTGCTCCCCTGCTGCCTTTCATAATTCAGATGTGGAAATTCCAGTCATCATGCTGGATTTGTATCAAATAAGCCTCACCTTCTCTCTCTCTCTCTCTCTCTCTCTCTCTCTCTCTCTCTCTCTCTCTCTCTCTCTCTCTCTCTCTCTCTCTCTCTCTCACTCTCACTCTCTAATTGGGAGATATATCCAAGGCCATCTGTAGCAAGGTTGATATTACTCAATGAATGTGCAGACAGAATCTCCATCAGTCCCTTTACAGCCACTATCTGTCACGATCGTTAACGGAAGATACGGACCAAGGCGCAGCATGATAAGCGTACATTTTATTAAGTACTTAACACGACACAAAACAACAAACAAACGATACGTGAAGTCCTAGGTTACACAAAACAAACCTTTACGGAACAAGATCCCACACCGACTAGTGCCAAACAGGCTGCCTAAGTATGGTCCCCAATCAGAGACAACGAGATACAGCTGCCTCTGAATGGGAACCACCCTGGCCAACATAGATCTAAACGATCTAGCACATCAACATAGAAAATATAACACAGAAACTACACACCCTGGCTCAACATTTCAGAGTCCCCAGAGCCAGGGCGTGACAGTACCCCCCCCCCCCCCCCAAAGGCGCGGACTGTGACCGCGCCACACAAACACAACAGGGTAGGGGCCGGGTGGGCATTCCGCCTCGGAGGCGGATCCGGCTCCGGGCGTGACCACCACTTTCTCTCCACCTCCCCGTTGCGCCCCTGATCTGGTCTGGCACCGCTGACTGGAGCTGGACCCGATGACGGTGGATCAAACCATACAGGCTCCGGACTGGAGCCGCTGGCCGGAGCTGGACTGGACACCGGTGGAGCGGATTGCTCTGGCTCCAGAGTGGATCCGCTGACTGGAGTTGGACCGGACCCCGGTGGAGCGGATTGCTCTGGCTCCGGAGCGGACCAGGCACCGGTGGAACAGGCACGGGCTGTGCCGGACTGGACACACGCACCACTGGCTTGGTGTGGGGAGCAGGAACGGGCCGGACCGGGCTGACGACGCGCACCACTGGCTTTGTGCGGGGAGCAGGAACAGGCCGGACCGGGCTGGCGACGCGCACCACTGGCTTGGTGCGAGGGGCAGGAACAGGCCGGACCGGGCTGGCGAAGCGCACCACTGGCTTGGTGCGAGGGGCAGGAACAGGCCGGACCGGGCTGGCGACGCGCACCACTGGCTTGGTGCGAGGGACAGGAACAGGCCGGACCGGGCTGGCGACGCGCACCACTGGCTTGGTGCGAGGGGCAGGAACAGGCCGGACCGGGCTGGCGACGCGCACCACTGGCTTGGCGCGAGGGACAGGAACAGGCCGGACCGGGCTGGCGACGTACACCACTGGCTTGGCGCGAGGGACAGGAACAGGCCGGACCGGACTGGGAACACGCACCACTGGCTTGGCGCGGGGAGCAGGAACAGGCCGGGCTGGACTGGGAACACGCACCACTGGCTTGGTGCGGGGAGCCGGAACGGGCCGGGCCGGACTGTGGAGGCGGACTGGAGGTCTGGAGCGGAGAGCTGACACAACCCGTCCTGGCTGAATGCCTACTTCCACACAATACGTGTGAGGCATCAGCACAGGACGTACGGGGCTGTGCACTCGTACTGGCGCTACAGCACGTGGCACTGGCGCAGGATATACGGGACCGAGGAGGCGTACTGGAGACCACGAGCGTTGAGCCGGCACACCCCGTCCTGGCTGAATGCCCATCTTTGCACGACACGTGCGTGGTGCTAGCACAGGACATACAGGACTAGAAGTCCTAGGTTACACAAAACAAACCTTTACGGAACAAGATCCCACACCGACTAGTGCCAAACAGGCTGCCTAAGTATGGACCCCAATCAGAGACAACGAGATACAGCTGCCTCTGATTGGGAACCACCCTGGCCAACATAGATCTAAACGATCTAGCACATCAACATAGAAAATATAACACAGAAACTACACACCCTGGCTCAACATTTCAGAGTCCCCAGTGCCAGGGCGTGACACTATCTGCATATCCAATCAATAAAACTGCACATCTTAATATTTTGAGTTGACATTCCATTAATTCAAAATGGACAGTTTGACTGTGTAAACTCAGGGTTTCAAAGTAGGCGCAAGGTCGCAGCCTTAAACATGGCAGGCTTTAATTCATAACAAACCGTTCTATTATCAATACACTCGTCTGCAATGCCACCCCCTTCCTACTGTAGCAGCTAATGAGCAGCAGTGTGTTAGAAGTCTCCCAGATCGCTCCACAGTCTCTGTGTGGTTTCCCAATTAAACTAACTTCAAAAGGCTGCACCATATCTGCAGTCACCTTACTCAAGTCATTTTGTTCACCCGACCTAGAATACCTCACAATCAAATGCCGACCGTATTATCTCCCAAGAGAATGTTATTCGGTTATAGTCACGGCCGTGTATATCCACCCTCAAGCCGATACCACGACAGCCCTCAAAGAACTTCACTGGACTTTATGCAAACTGGATAACACATATCCTGAGGCTGCATTTATTGTAGCTGGGGTTTTTAACAAAGCAAATTTGAGGAAAAGGCTACCGAAGTTCTAGCAACACATCGACTGTAGTACTCGCGCTGCTAAAACACTCGACCACTTCTACTGCATCTTCCGGGATGCTTTACAAGGCCCTCCCCTGCCCTCCTTATGGCAAATCTGACCATGACTCCATTTTGCTCCTCCCTTCCAATAGGAAGAAACTCAAACAGGAAGTACCTGTGCTAAGGACTATTTAACGCTGGTCTGACCAATCGGAATCCACGCTTCAAGATTGTTTTAATCACGTGGACTGGGATATGTTCCGGGAAGCTTCAGAGAATAATATTGACGGATATACTGATACGGTGACTGAGTTTATCAGGAAGTGTATAGGAGATGTTGAACCCACTGTGACTATTAAAACCTACCCTAACCAGAAACCGTGGATAGATTGCAGCATTAGCGCAAAACTGAAAGCGCGAACCACTGCATTTAACCAAGGCAAGGTGACTAGGAATATGGCAGAATACAAACAGGGTAGTTATTCCCTCCGCAAGGCAATCAAACAGGCAAAAACGTCAGTATAGGCCGGCGTGAGTAAGACATTTAAGCGTGTTAACCCTCACAAGGCTGCCGGCCCAGATGGCATCCCTAGACGCGTCCTCAGCGCATGCGCAGACCAGCTGGCTGGTGTGTTTACGGACATATTCAATCTCTCCCTATCCCAGTCTGCTGTCCCCACATGCTTCAAGATGGCCACCATTATCCCTGTACCCAAGAAAGCAAAGGTAACTGAACTAAATGACTATCGCCCCCTAGCACTCACTTATGTCATCATGAAGTGCTTTGAGAGACTAGTCAAGGATCATATCACCTCTACCTTACCTGCCACCCTAGACCCGCTTCAATTTGCTTACCGCCCCAATAGATCCACAGACGATGCAATCGCCATCACACTGCACACTGCCCTATCCCATCTGGACAAGAGGAATACATATGTAATCCATATGCTGTTCATTGAATATAGCTCAGCCTTCAACACCATAGTACCCTCCAAGCTCATAATTAAGCTCGAGGCCCTGGGTCTGAACCCCGCCCTGTGCAACTGGGTCCTGGACTTCCTGACAGGCCGCCCCCAGGTGGTCAAGGTAGGAAACAACACCTCCACTTCGCTGATCCTCAACACTGGTGCCCCACAAGGGTGCGTGCTCAGCCCCCTCCTGTACTCCCTGTTCACCCATGACTGCGTGGCCAAGCACGCCTCCAACTCAATCATCAAGTTTGCAGATGACACAACAGTAGTAGGCTTGATTACCAACAATGACGACACAGCCTACAGGGAGGAGGTGAGGGCTCTGGGAGTGTGGTACCAGGAAAATAACCTCTCTGTAGGCTGTGGAGGCTGAAGAAATTTGGCTTCGCACCTAAAACCCTCACAAACTTTTACAGATGCACAATTGAGAGCATCCTGTCGGGCTGTATCCCCGCCTGGGATGGCAACTGCACCGCAACCACAGGGCTCTCCAGAGGGTGGTGCAGTCTGCCCAACGCATCACCGTGGGCAAACTACCAGCCCTCCAGGACACCAACTGCACCCGATGTCACAGGAAGGCCAAAAAGATAATCAAGGACAACAACCACCCGAGCCCCTGCCTGTTCACCCCGCTATCATCCAGAAGGCGAGGTCAGTACAGGTGCATCAAAGCTGGGACCGAGAGACAGAAAAACAGCTTATATCTCAAGGCCATCAGACTGTTAAACAGCCTTCACTAGCACATTAGAGGCCGCTGCCTACAGTCGTGGTCAAACGTTTTGAGAATGACACAAATACTAATTTTCACAAAGTCTGCTGCCTCAGTTTTGATGATGGCAATTTGCATATACTCCAGAATGTCATGAAGAGTGATCAGATGAATTGCAAAGTCCCTCTTTGCCATGAAAATGAACTTAATCCCCCAAAAACATTTCCACTGCATTTCAGCCCTGCCACAAAAGGACCAGCTGACATCATGTCAGTGAGTGTTGACGAGGACAAGGCTGGAGATCACTCTGTCATGCTTATTGAGTTAGAATAACAGACTGGAAGCTTTAAAAGGAGGGTGGTGCTTGAAATCATTGTTCTTCCTCTGTTAACCATGGTTACCTGCAAGGAAACACGTGCCGTCATCATTGCTTTGCACAAAAAGGGCTTCACAGGCAAGGATATTGCTGCTAGTAAGATTGCACCTAAATCAACCATTTATCGGATCATCAAGAACTTCAAGGAGAGAGGTTCAATTGTTGTGAAGAAGGCGTCAGGGCGCCCAAGAAAGTCCAGCAAGCACCAGGACCGTCTCCTAAAGTTGATTCAGCTGCGGGATCTGGGCACCACCAGTGCAGAGCTTGCTCACTCACAATTTTGCCTAAGAACACAGCCATGAATAAAGAATGGTACCAACACATCCTCCGAGAGAAACTTCTCCCAACCATCCAAGAACAGTTTGGTGACGACCAATGCCTTTTCCAGCATGATGGAGCACCTTGCCATAAGGCAAAAGTGATAACTAAGTGGCTCGGGGAACAAAACATCAACATTTTGGGTCTATGGCCAGGAAACTCCCAAGACATTAATCCCATTGAGAACTGGTGGTCGATCCTCAAGAGGCGGGTGGACAAACAAAAACCCACAAATTCTGACAAACTCCAAGCATTGATTATGCAAGAATGGGCTGCCATCAGTCAGGATGTGGCCCAGAAGTTAATTGACAGCATGCCAGGGCGGATTACAGAGGTCTTGAAAAAGAAGTTTCAACACTGCAAATATTGACTCTTTGCATAAACTTAATGTAATTGTCAATAGAAGCCTTTGACACTTATGGAATGCTTGTAATTATACTTCAGTATACCATACTAACATCTGACAAAAATATCTCATAACATTGAAGCAACTTTGTGAAGACCAATACTTGTGTCATTCGCAAAACTTTTGACCACGACTGTATATCCATAGATTAGACATCACTGGCCACTTTAATAAATGGAACACTAGCCACTTTAATAATGTTTACATATCTTGCATTACTCGTCTCATATGTATATACTGTATTCTATACTATTCTACTGTATCTTAGTCTATGCCACTCTGACATTGCTCGTCCATATATTCATTTATATATTCTTAATTCCGTTGCTTTACTTAGATTTGTGTGTATTGGGTATATGTTGTGAAATTGTTAAATATTACTTGTTAGATATACTGTACTGTCGGAGCTAGAAACACAAGCATTTCACTACACCCGCAATAACATCTGCTAAACACGTGTATGTGACCAATAAAATTTGATTTTATTTTATTTGTAGCCAGTGTGGTGCCCATTCCCCTTAACAAGAGGCATTCGTTTCACATGATCTGTTTGTAAAAAATATAGTCGATACTAAAGTAACATTTTCCATCCTAAACAAAGTCTGTTTTTAAAAAAATGTTTTGTTCAATACCCTCATAAAACAATACAATGATAATGTAATGATGACATTGGATCCTAGTGTTGACATGAGCTTGTATGTGGTTGAGTTTTATGATTCCCTGGCGGACCTCATTCAGTTTGCTGTCTTTGGTTTGATAAAAACAGACTTTGAAAGTCCCTGTAGTCCCTTGAATTCTCTCTGTTCTAGGCAGAAATAGGGAATAGGTACGAAGACCACACCACATCAGAAACATCTTTAGGCTTCTGATGAGGATCCAACAGTTACAAAATGATCTGTACAGTACAGTTCCCCTAATGTTATGCAATGACAATCAGTTATTTTCATTACCGACCAACCAAATGACACCCCCAACATTCTTTCCTGGTGTCATCTAAGCATTGAAAATGATTTCCCCCTCTATTTTGTATTCTCTCAAGATGGGACTGGGTGAAATTGTTCATGACATGGTTTTGTTTGACGTTCATTGGAGTGTGTGGTGGTGACAACAGTTGCTTTCTCAGCACTTGAATTGTGGCAGAGGGGAGGAAGCTGTTATTTCAGCCGTTCTTCTGTCCTCGCTGCCGGCATAGACAACGTGTTGAGAGAGTGACAGGCCAGGCACCTTGGCAACGGAAACCATGCTCTCTGCGTGTTCATACTCACACACAACATACAGTATACACACACAAGCTTGCATACACATAAAACACACACACGCGTGCATATGCATGCAATAGAACACACATGTACTTCATTCATTCATACACACACAGACACACACACACACACACACACACACACACACACACACATACACATACACATACACGTACACATACACATACACACAGGTAACTGCCAAAATAAAGGAAACACCAACATAAAGTGTCTTAATAGGGTGTTGGGCCACTACAAGCCAGAAAAGCTTCAATATACATTGGCATAGATTCTACAAGTGTCTGGAACTCTATTGGAGGGATGTGATATCATTCTTCCATGACAAACTCCATCATTTGGTGTTTTGTTGATGGTGGTGGAAAACGCTGTCTCAGGCGTCGCTCCAGAATCTTCCATAAGTGTTCAATTGGGTTAAGATCTGGTGGCTGAGACAGCCATGGCATATGGTTTACATCAAACCATTCAGTCACCACTCGTGCCCTGTGGATGGGAGCATTGTCATCCTATGGGGGCATAGCCATTGAAGCCAAAAGAATGGCCTGCCCAGTATTTTTATACATGACCCTAAGCATGATGGGATGTTAATTGCTTAATTAACTCAGGAATCACACCTGGGTGGAAGCACTTGCTTTCAATATATCTTAATAATATAATATGCCATTTAGCAGACGCTTTTATCCAAAGCGACTTACAGTCATGTGTGCATACATTTTTACGAATGGGTGGTCCTTGTATCTCTCATTTCCTCAAGTGTTTCCAGTTAAAGTGTTTCGCAGTTACCTGTAAATTCTCAATTCGCTGCCCAAGACACAGTCAGTTTAGCCAATAATCGTGCTCATACCCTGATTCTTCACGGTACACGTGCAGTAGCCCAGACACATGCTACCTGATTCTCAGAACATACTTCTCTGCACTGCTAAGTATCAGACAAGGAAAAAGCCAATGAAGGAATGCATGTTATGAAAGAGGGGGTGCTGGGACCTGCCTGTCTGCCGAGAGGGTAGAGGGACTGCCAACCCCCTAAGCACTTTAAGATGCACTTAATTCATTCCTTACCATGGAAACACCATGCAGGAGACAGTGAGCACTGAACAGTTCAGACCCAGACCATATAGGCAGAAAGTGATTGGTATAAAATAAGGTGATTGGTGAATTTACTGGCTTCTGATTGGTGGATTAAGAGGGCTCTGATAGCTGTGGGCCTGTGGGCCAATCATCACCTGTCATAGAGTTGATTCTGTACTGAATCCAATCCCCATGCAGACTCGAACCTGAACCTGAGGCACAGTCTAATTTAGATGTCTCTGTGTTCGTGCTCTCTGATCATGACACTACTACAGTACTCCTGTGGAGAATGCTCCTGTGGAGAAGACTTAATGTCCAGTCTACTGTAATGTCCAACCCTGGCCTACTGTACACTGTGCTTCAGTTCTTCAGTGTACGTGGTAGAGAGCCCTCTAGTGGTAGAGAGGGTTAGACAGGAGATCAACACTACCAGAGTTAGTACAGGTACACTATATATATACATATATACAGAAGTATGTGGACACCCCTTCAAATTAGTGGATTCGGCTATTTCAACCACACCCGTTGCCGACAGGTGTATAAAATCGAGCACACAGCTATGCAATCGCCATACACAAACATTGGCAGTAGAATGGCCTTACTGAAGTACTCAGTGACTTTCAACGTTGCACCGTCATAGGATGCCACCTTTCCAACAAGTCAGTTCATCAAATTTCTGCCCTGTTAAAGCTGCCCGGTCAACTGTAAGTGCTGTTATTGTGAAGTGGAAATGTCTAGGAGCAACAACGGCTCAGCCGCGAAGTGGTAGGCCACACAAGCTCACAGAACGGAACCGGCGAGTGCTGAAGTGCGTAGCGCGTTAAAATTGTCTGTCCTCGGTTGCAACACTCACTACCGAGTTCCAAACTGCGTCTGGAAGCAACGTCAGCACAAGAACTGTACATCGGGAGCTTCATGAAATGGGTTTCCATGGCCGAGCAGCCACACACAAGCCTAAGGTCACCATGCGCAATGCCAAGCGTCGGCTGGAGTGGTGTAAAGCTCGCCGCCATTGGACTCTGGAGCAGTGGAAACACATTCTCTGGAGCGATGAATCACACTTCACCATTTGGCAGTCCGACGGACAAATCTGGGTTTGTCAGATGCCAGGAGAACTCTACCTGCCCCAATGTATTGTGCCAACTGTAAAGTTTGGTGGAGGAGGAATAATGGTCTGGGGCTGTTTTTCATGGTTTGGGCTAGGCCCCTTAGTTCCAGTTAAGGGAAATCTTAACGCTACAGCATACAATGAGATTCTAGATGATTCTATACTTCCAACTTTGTGGCAACAGTTTGGGGAAGGCCCTTTCCTGTTTCAGCATGACAATGCCCCCGTGCACAAAGTGAGGTCCATACAGAAATGGTTTGTCGAGGTCGGTGTGGAGGAACTTGACTGGCTGGCACAAAGCCCTGACCTCAACCCCATCGATCACCTTTGGGATGAATTGAAACGCCGACTGCGATCCAGGCCTAATCGCCCAACATCAGTGCCTGACCTCACTAATGCTCTTGTGGCTGAATGGAAGCCCCGCAGCAATGTTCCAACATTTAGTGGAAAGGCTTCCCAGAAGAGTGGAGGCTGTTATAGCAGCAAAGGGGGGACCAACTCCATATTAACCTTTTAAGGATCGGACCCTTTTTTTCAATTTTCGCCTAAAATGACATACCCAAATCTAACTGCCTGTAGCTCAGGAGCTGAAGCAAGGATATGCATATTCTTGATACCATTTGAAAGGAAACACTTTACATTTTGTGGAAATGTGAAATTAATGTAGGAGAATACAACACATTAGATCTGGTAAAAGATAATACATCTTTGAAATGCAAGAGAAGGCCACAATATAATATTTCAGTTTAGGCGCAATTTAGATTTTGACCACTAGATGGCAGCAGTAGGTGTGTGCAAAGTTTCAGATTGGTCCAGTGAAGCATTGCAAAACTGGACTATTTTGTATCAAGTCTGCCCAAATGTGCCGAATTGATCAATTGATACATTTTCAAGTACATAACTACAGAGAACAAACAAAAATTATATGGTAATACAAAATGTAAGTTTACACACTCCCAGGAATGTCATACATGATGGATCATTAGCTTATACACTAACTTTCACACATCTAGATGGCCGGGCGGGGTGGGTGTGGAGCCAGAGACAGCAGGGGTTCAAACTGTAGAACTCAGTTCCTACATTTAAATATAAAAATTGATTTTATCAAACAAAACTATGCTACATTTTATCTCTGGGACCCTTAGGATGACAAATCAGAGCAAGATTACTGAATGTAAGTACATTATTTACCTTCAGAGGTGAATGTATCAAACCAGTTGCTGTGATATGTTTTTTGTTGTTGCGCGCTCTCCTCAAACAATAGCATGGTGTTTTTTTACTGTAATTGCTACTGTAAATTGGACAGTGCAGTTAGATTAACAATAATTTAAGCTTTCTGCCCATATAAGACATGTCTATGTCCTGGAAAGTTTGCTGTTACTTACAACAGTCATGCTAATCACATTAGCACACGTTAGCTCAACCGTCCCATATACGGGAAGCCGATCCCGTAGAGGTTAATGCCCATGATTTGGGAATTAGATGTTTGACGAGCAGGTGTCCACATACTTTTGGTCATGTAGTGTATGACCCTACCTCCAGGGTCAGATTTGTTTTCAAATCTTTGTGATTAAGAAGTTTTATGGGTCAGTTGTCAAAGGGCAGTAACATCATTGTGAGATACGTAGTTTATTTGACCATTTTAGGGGAGAATCTGCCCACAGGAGATTAGGGAGGAGGAGGAGGAGGAGGAGGAGGAGGAAGAGAAAGACGTCCTTCAGAGGACACTGTGCAGTAGTGCTGTAAGAGTGAACCATCTCCTTCAGCACCTCTGCACTCGTGGCCAAATCCTTGAAAGGGGAACGCTCACAGAGAGAACGTTCGTATCTTTACTTCAAACATTATCCTGAATAAATGAATAATGAACATTCCTCTCTGATTGTGCTTTACGTTATCCTGAATAAATGAATAATGAACGTTCCTCTCTGATTATGCTTTCTCCTTTTAAGGATAATATATTGACAATGTTTGGGATTATAGCATCACAATTTCACTGCAAGGACTTGTCTTTACATTGTGTATCTGTGCTAACTATTAGAACTTTAGCAACCAGGAAATGGTGGAGTAATTTCTGCATAGTGCAACTTTAAGCTAAAACTTCTTTATTATAAAGAACTCTAGTCACTCCACTATGTCTTCCTGTGTTTCAAAACACAAGGAGAAGAAAACACGAGGTGATCTGGCCCATCTGGTCCATCAAAGTGATGACTCACTTCTCTACTGGCGTCATGGCATTCACATCATTGGAGAAGTACTAGATTATCAGATTTGAGCTACACCCGATGTCCTTTCCCTTAGTCCTGAATCCCAAGCACATGCACAGCTGGTTGATAAATCTCCTTTTTGCATGACGTGCATGTAGTTCAGTGACTCGACTGTGTCGCAACTGGGACCCCTTAGTAAGACTTGATAGCACTGTTTTCTATCGGTGCTATGGATACTTAGAGACTATGCATGGGGGAGAGCTGTTATTAAAGCCATTGTGGTTTTGGAAGCTAGCATAGCTAGCATATCATCTAGTGGAAGTCATTTTCTATGTCATCGGGGAGTCCATTGAATATACCGTAATTCCTTATTTTCCCATCCACGCATGGGTTCACTTGTTTGAGGGTTC